>NC_057799.1:395655658-395692591 GCF_018294505.1 Triticum aestivum
CTGACACACAAGCACACACACACACACACACACACACACACACACACACACACACACACACACACACCGCAGACACACTCCCCCTCCCCCAAGGACACGATTCATCCCCATCCAAGGCTATATGGCGACCAGTCTCGCATGTGCTTCTCTGCACCCCACCATGCACAACACCTCAACCTTCAAAGAGGGCATCGAGGAGATCAAAGACGGCGACCACACTGCACTAGAGAATGCGGGGCCATTTGGAAGTAGGATGGCGTGACAACGGCTGACCGACTCCTCCCCCCTCTCTCTCTACCGCACAAAATTACCAATCCCTCTCTCTCTCTCCCGCACAAAATTATCAATCCCTCAACCCACGAGATCCTTCCCCTCTCGTCCATGTTTTTCCAGCTCTCTCATAAAACCTGTTCTCTCTTCTCCTTCCACGTCTATAGAATCCGGATGCACAAACATCTCACGTATATTACATGTCTCCATCTATCTCACAGACCTAACTTCTTCCTCTCTCTTTCTCTCTCTATCTCTCTCTCTATCTCGTTAGGTTTGTCTCCTACTCTATTGTCCACATACACACAATCTTTACCGCCCTATCTGCTCCATCTTCGCAAGCTCTCTCTACACTTTCATTCACACATGGGATGTGTTCAAAATGTTGCTTTTATAATGGATGATGTAGAGTTATGGTTGTTTTTGTTGCATCCTACAAAGTAATAACTATGAAATGCATTTAGATTCTCATTTGATTGGGATTACGTGAGTTTGAGCATATTGTGAAGTACTATAGACCTCGTATACATCTTGGAATTCAACAATGATTGTAACTACTGAATTGTATAGACCATTACATTCAAAGTCAGTAGCCTAATATATTTATTTCAGAATTACAACAAATGGTTAATTCACTACAAACTAAGAAAACAAATGTGTACTCCCTCCGTTTTTATTTAAGTCTGCGTATTAGCATTGGTCAAAGTCAAGTTTTGTAAACTCTCACAAAGTTTATAACAAAAAATATTAACATATACAATAACAAATAAATACCATTAGATTCATTATTGAATGTACTTTCACATCATACATATTTGTTATGGTAAATGTTTATATTTTTCTATAAACTTGGTCAAACTTTAGGAAGTTTGACTTCGGTCAAACCTAATATGCAGAGTTAATAAAATCAGAGGGAGTACTAGTAGTTACTAGTACTACTCGCTAGTTGCTTAGCCCAATCACCCAACACGCCACACGGGGAGTTCAGTGTCACAAAATTTTGAGGTAGGCGGGGAAATCACCCGCGACCCTGATTCGAGCAGTGCGAAGTAACCATCATAACCTTCGGAACAGGTCTGCAGATTACGCTTGGTAGGGGCCTGTTTTCCTAACTTCAGGTTCACCCTACCCAGCCAACCCCACCCCGGCACCCAGAGTAGTACACCTGAATACTCCCCATTTTCTATCCCCGCACCAAAATAGACTTCTCCACGGCACCGCAGCCTTCGTGCTCCTCCCCTTCTCCATCGGCGCACTCGTCCACCGTAGCGCATCTGCCTCATCGACGACCTCATACGCCGCACTGGAGTCAGTCCACCACCGTTGTCGTACACAGAGCCTCTTCCCTGGCACCGTCTTCCACGGTCTCGGATCTGCTTCCCGGAAGTCAACGCCAAGCGTAGAAGCACCATCGTCGTGGACAATGAACTGACTCCCGTTGCCGACCATGATGCACAGAGGCCACCGCGACTATCGTTCTCCTCCTCGATTGGTAATGTGTGTATTGAATCACTTAGCAGTACATGTGTAGTTCCAATTTTGTTCATACCTAGCCTTCAAATTTCCTGGTTGCTATTGTTCCCGTAAAAGTAATTTGTTATAGCCTCCATTGTCCAACAGAATATCAGCTTGTAATTGTGCGTCGCTCCTGTATCACGCTGTGCTTGGGTAGGTTCTTCATCTGCAACCAGTAGTGTGGCCAATGATGGAAAGTTTTTTAGAACTAGCAAGATGCCCGTGCATTGCACGGAACATTACGAGGCATCTGTATGAGTAGTTTATCTTGTAGGAGAAAAGGATGAACGAGGGAAGGCCTTATTTGCAAATCTAGAGAGGGTATGGGTATCTTTCTGCAAAATTGCCATAGTTTCCTTCCTATCCGTCGGATATAAATCGGACGGCCTATATTGCATGATGGCAGGCACACCATCATCACCAACTCTGTTTTTTAAAAGAAAGTAGAAAAAAGTGTAGAGAGTAGAGAAGTAAAGATAAATATTAAATATAAAATCAATATAACAGTATAGAAGAGAGTAGAGATAAATATTAAATATAAAATAAATATAACAGTAGAGAAGAGAGTAGAGATAGCAGGGACGTCAGGAAAGGATCGCGCGCGCGGGAAAAAGCGGCCGGGCGCGCGGTAGTTTTGGCGCGCGGCGTCCGACGCGCTTTATAAAATCCAACGTCCTCCCACCGCTCTGTGCCTTGCCACTGCTCTCTCCCCGCTCTGTGCCTCGCCACCACGCTCTCCCCGCTCTGCGCCTCGCCACCGCTCTCTCCCCGCTCTTTCTCACCTTGCCGTGGCCGCGCCACCATGCCGCTGCGTCGCCGGGAAACTTGGGGATACCGCGGCGTCCGCGTGCGCCCCTCCGGCGGCTTCTCCGCTGAGATCCGGTTCCGCGGGATGCGCCTCGGCCTCGGCAATTTCGACACCACCAACGAGGCCGCCCGCGCGTACGACGCGACGGCGTGGCGCCTCCGGTGGCCTCATTGAACATTGAACTTCCCCAACGTGCCGACGCGGGAGCGGGCGCAGGAGCTCGCGCCTCTGCCATGGCTTATCACCGACGAGGATTGTCGCGACAACCGAAGGCGGGAGCACCGTCTCGGCATCGCTGAGATGGACGAGGAAGCCATGGCGTTGTGGCGCCAACGCTTCCCGCAGGACATCATCAACGAGCACGAGTTCTACGCGCAAAGGATGGAGGAGAGGGAGAAGAGGAGGGCGGAGCGAGCCGCCTATCGCGAGGACAAACGTACGCGAAAAGCGGACGCTCAATTCAACATGAGGCTAGGAGCAGCGTCGCCCTGGGAATCGGACGATGATCGGTCTTCACGCCTACATTGAGACGCCGGAGGAGGACATCACCGAGGAGGAGTCGGACGACAAGGAGTAGTTGAACTATCTATTTTTTATCTATCTATGCTGAGAACTATCTATGTATCTACTCTCTAGTCTCTACACTCTATCTCTACTTCTTGATCTCAGCACTGTAAATGCTTTTTTAAAGCGCTGCGTGTTGCGCTTCTGTTGGAGATGCTCTAACATGGCAGACGAGTGCTTTAATGTTGCCCACAAGATGTGTGAGTATTACTGGTATATTTTTCTTTCCATGTTGAGATTTTAAAACGGTGAGTGTGAACATGCAGAGGATCAATGAAGACCAAACACGGGATATTGGGGACATCTTCAAGGAGCATGGCAAGTTAAAGAGGAGCTGCACCGAACCTGTAAAACAAGCTTTGGTAAGTAACACCCTTTCAATTACTTTCGTTTAGCCTCGTGTTCTTTGATGTGTATATGTTGTAGTTTCTGTTTCTCTCAGCATCGTGTTCTTCGATGTGTAATAAGAAGAGTCTTAATCGTCCTAGTGCTTTCGTTTTTAGCTTGATGTAGGAAGTGGGTGTTCTCACCTTGTAGTCTGTTTTTATATTTTTCCTTTTGAATTCACTTCTCCGAGTCCTGTTTATCTGGTTTCTACTAAATGATCTGGGTTGCTCTGAGTATTGATCTAAAAAAGAAGTAACTTCATGTCAGGATGCAGTTCCTGCGAGGAGGGAAGTATGGTCAACCTCGAGATCATGTTTCCAAAATGAGGCTGGATTACACACAAGGTGCTAGTTCCCTAATGATGCTGGATAGACACAAGGTGCAAATTCCTAGATGATGCTGGATTACACACAAGCCAGGTGGAGTCGTCAACTGTTCGTGTCCTCGTGCCTCTAGTAAAGGCTGAAAGAAAGTGTGCAGCAGCCCTTGAGAATGTAGCTGAGTTCCTGAAGAAGCGAAAAGATCAATCAGATGCTCTCTTCGCCCAAGCCAAAGAAGAGATGGAAGAAGGCAGAAAGAAGCTAGCAGAGGCAGAGCAGGCTAGGCGTCTCCTGCTATCTAAAACTGTTGTCAATACAAATTTTCCTTCATAATAGCTAGGTTCAAATGTTTATCCAGTCTGCATGCCTATTGTGATGTCAGTGCATCTACTGAGGTGGCACAAAATATGTTTTTAGGGTCATGTAATAACAGCAATTACTTTCCAAACAATAACAGACGAAGCATTGGACATGGTATAGTTCACACGCAAACCCAACATTCCAAGTTCAACTTCCACATCAAACTCATGTTCACAGATATCTGCACATTCATAGATAATGTCCACAACCATGATTCACTTCAAAGCCAAAAATGTGAGGAGAGTTATAAATAAAGAAAAACCTCTAGTTCCTGATACCAGTGCGAGCACAACAAGTCAAGACCATGCGTAATTAATTATATTTTGATCATTTTTTGTGTTCTAAAATGCCGACCGGCTCGCGGAAGGACGTGTTGCCGGCACACACGCGTATTCAATGGAGGAAGGCGGGGCAGTCTAAAGCCGGTTGCATGCGACGAGGAGGCGTGTTCAGCCGGGCCTGCATCGAGTGGGGCCCTCTTGGCCCGTGCACCGGTTCAATGCCAGTGCTATGAGAGGCCGCGTCCGTGTCAGAGAAATCACTCCCTCCAGTCCTTTTTTATTTGGGTATAACAAAATCTCATTTTCCATTCACATTTTACAAAAAATTCGTGGACAAACTTTGACCCAAAATACGATGGGGACTAGTAAACCAGGATGGAGGTAGTAGATTTTTTTATCAAAGAAGGGTTTCCCCCTTCTGATTTTCATTACTGAAAACCAACATCTAAACCATAGTATTTGCCCTAGAACTACCAGGTTCAACATCTCGCAACATAAACCCATACAACCATACGCCAAGGAGGTAGTAGTTATGAATTCCATTTTCGCTCCATACCAATCGTTCTAAAAACTACTTAAGTACTTATAACGCGCCTTGAAAATCGGAACTCTTACCCCGCTAAAAAATGGTAATTTAACCGTGGCTACTCGATCTGTGGCAACTGGCGAGCCACCGCCTCCAGGTCGTTCACATGTGGTCCCGACCATCAACTCCTATGGATCAAATTAACACGCGAGCTGACTATTCCTACAAAGGTGTGCTCCACCAAGTACCCGGTACCTGCGCATGCAGCAATCATGCACCTAGGGTTTTAGGGTTTATTTGTTAACGGTGCCTTTACATAACTCTCTTGTGTGCGAGACAGCGAGAGGCTGACTGCGTGCGTGCGCCTCTTCTCTTCGTATATGTACTCCACCGTTTGTCTGGTGTCCAAAAAATTATACCGTAGTAATAACTACTAGCAATGTGCCAATGCGTTGCCACATGATCAAAGTATATTAATATATATTCACCGATTTGATAGAACAAAGAGTCTAGTTTTGAAATACGTGTATCACTAAAAATATCTTATGTTTCACTCAAAATATATTCCTTTGGCGGTTTTGATGAGATAAGGGAGGAATGTTGTTGGTTTCAATATTCGAGAAGTGGTATATCTCTAATTTCTATTCTTACTAGCAAGATGCCCATGCGTTGCACGGAACATCAAGATCTTGTGGGAGAAAAGGATGAACGAGGGAAGGCCTTATCTGCAAATGTGGAGAGGAGTGCGGGTAAATTGCCATAGTTTCCTTCCTATCCGTTAGATATAAATCGGACGGCCTATATTGCAGGATGGCAGGCACACCATCATCACCGACTATGCTTTTTATAAGAGTAGAGATAAAAAAACAGAGTTGGTGATGATGGTGTGCCTGCCATCCTGCAATATAGGCCGTCCGATTTATATCTGATGGATAGGAAGGAAACTATGGCAATTTTGCAAAAAGATACCCACACCCCTCTCCACATTTGAAAATAAGGCCTTCCCTCGTTCATCCTTTTCTCCCACAAGATAAACTACTCATACAAATGCATCTTGATGTTCCGTGCAATGCATGGGAATCTTGCTAGTTGTTGCAAAAAGCCCATGTGTGTGTGTGTTGTGTGTGGAGAGAGAGGGAGAGAGGAGGAGGGCGGAGTGCATGTGTGACAAAGACACAAAGAGTGTGTGTGCGAGAGGCATCAGCTTAAAATGACGCGATAGTGTGTGTGCACGATCGAGAGGGCGTGTCTCAAGAAGGGACAAAAAATCTACATAGATACAAGGAGCGCGAGAGAGACATGTACGCTATAGTGGAAGCACGAGTGTGCGGGTGTATAAACCTATCTGGAGGCTAGTCGATCAATGATGTGAGAGAAATATGGGTCGGGGGTGCGAAAGTGAGAGTTTTGTGTGTGTGAGAGAGAGACGATAGTCGGGAAGGGAGTGGAAGCATGAGCTGTGTGTGTGTGTGTGAGAGAGAGAGAGAGCAGGGGGTTTGTCTGATCGGTAAACAAATGAATAATGTCAGTTTATAACTGGGATGGAGACGGAAAGGAGACCGCAACAAATGTTGTGTCTGCAGGAGAGAGTAATTTTAGTGGTATGAGTCATATCTAGAGACATATAGGGTGTGTGAGAGAACCCCATAGAGAGAAATACAAAGTGAAAGACGAGTGAGGCTGTGTGTGTGGCGGTGAAAAAGAAAGCTTAGGTACCTAGTGATACCAGAGAACGGTAGAGACGTGAGAGATAATGAAACCCGTGTAATGTATAATGATAGGGAGAGTGTGACACTTCTCAAGGGAGACGTTGAGAGACCATGTTTGCAAAGATGGGAGAAACATGAAGTGAGCATGCGGGTGAGCTGGAGAAAAGAGAATGATAGCTACCTGAAGGAGCATGCGAGAGAGATGGGCGTGAAAGGAGTCAACATAAAAGGGATTCAAATATTTGAATTCGAGATGATGATAGATGTAATTCATACTCGAACCAAAATTGATCTATCAAACATGCATACTCATATGAATTCACGCGCATCTATGTTATTTAATATGTAGATATTACTGATCCATACATTTTAGTAGAACATAATTTGGTTTAATTTTTTTTGAATTCAACCTTATGATTTTGAGGTCATTGTATTTGTAAATCATATTATATACATAGAAAGGAGCAGAATTTTTTGTTGTGCCTTTGAAAGTATATATAAAAATGATGTATATAGAATTTTATTCCAATCGCAAATGGATCCTGCCCGAACAAAAATAGAATACAAACTGGATTCGAATTGAGTTGGCACGGTAAACGTGCACTCTTGCTTTGCAAAAATTTGAACGAAGCGGGGAAAGTCGCAGTAACCGCCCGAAACCAAAATCCGCGAGATGGAAATTACTGCCCATCCCTGACACGCAAAGCCTATCGGCTCGATTATAGGTTTTGATAGGGGTAGGTTTGTAATTTCACTCAAATGTGACATAACCGCCTCTCACCCGATTCATACACGGTGGGTGCCAAAACACAGTGTCTCCTCGGCCGAAATCGACTCCCTCCCCGATTCATGCACAGTGGGCGCCAAAAACAAACTCTCGTTGGCAAATATTCGGTGTATGCGAGATTACCGTCCTATCCCCAACTGACTAATATTGCTGTGATGTAGGAAATTTTAAACGGGGGCTAAGTTCGTAAATTTCCTGGCATTTGAGACAAGCACGCCCTAAAGACATGGTTCCCCCCTTCCTCTCTCCCTCCATTTCCCCATTCGTACTCCGTGGGTGCCAAAACACCCTCTCCACCCCAGCCTCCTCCGTCCGCCACCCCATCCACCGCCGTCCTCCTCCACCATGCCGGAGCTGATACCCCGACGCCGTCGTCCATTACAAGAGTTTGACCTCTCTCATCCACGGCTTCAGACTGGGATCCTTGCATCCCGTCCTCTCGCTTCATCCCCGCCGTCATCTACCTTGCCGGCGCCGCTCCTACGACTGTCTCGTCCACCGCGCCCTGCCGCCACCGTCTACCCTCCTAGACCTGCCTCCACGCCACCAACAGCCATCGCTACCGCAGCACTGTCAAATTCTCAGCAGATGCATACACGGCGCCGCACCAGAGGCGGTACTCTTTCGTATCTGCTCAACTTATTTATCGCAGCAAGAAAATAGATCGCCACTGCTTTACTCTAATTTCTTGTCCATCACTTACTTGTTAGTTGAAAGCAAACATTGGTTGCGAAGTTGCCATTGTCCGGTTTACACCTTCAGATCCACCATGGCACGCTCAACACTATACTCGCAATGCTTATGGTTTTCCCCTTTTATATTCCACACTAGTTAAATGACAGTAGACTAAATTTCAAAATTGGGTCAGTCGATTTTTGAGAGCTTGCCGGAGTTCGCCGGTGCGAAGGAAGGGGCTCGGGTGGGGATGGTGGTTGTGGGAGCGGTGGTGGGGCCTCGCCGAACGAAGAAAACTCGATGCGGGTGGGGGCAGGGGTGGGGGGTGGAGGTGGCAGAGGAACACAAGCGGTGGGGGCGGTTCAGGAGGGGTCGGGGCTGGTGGTTCGGTCTGCGGCCCGTGCGGTGTTCTATGTGGGAAGAACCAGAGACGAGGAAGAAGAAGGGTTAGGAGACGTAGGATCTTCATCCAACCGCCTGAAATGGTAGACTGACCCAAATGACAAAAGTCACGCGACATGCATGCAGACATGCCTTTATATTCAGTACCACCATCGTACCTGCTTAGCACTGCTCCTGAATCCATGAAGCTAAACAACGTGCCACTCATAATTCCAAACTTGTTGCTCAAATACGAATTTGATATGATGCTGATATTACTAAAACAGATAACGTTTAATTGGTCAGCTAATGTTCCTACTTTACTTTCGAAAAGCACGTGCACCACATATAGAGAGACAGCAGGGAGTTGCATTCTTAATGCGCTCTGGTTCATCATGTGTGGGCACTGCGCAATGAACATTTTATTATCCAAAATCTGCTTGCTCTTCTTTAGCATGTTCCTCTTTCGTTCTTCTTCAATAAGTACTCTCTCCGTTCCTAAATACAAGTCTTTGTATAGATTCCACCATGGACTACATATGGAGCAAAATGAGTGAATCTACACACTAAAATGTATCTGTATACATCTGTTTGTGATCCATAGTGGAAATCTCTCCAAAGACTTATATTTTGGAACGGAGGGAGTATGATAGTAGTACAGTATGTTCCTTGTAGTGAAGATGAGCAGGGACATTTGCAGTGTAGAGGTCTATACGGTCGGTTGTGATGGACACTTTGAACTCTTCGGGCCTCTTTGATTCGTAGGATTTTGTAAACATAGGAATAGGATTTGTAGTGGCCTGCCCACTTGAATCCTATAAGATTAGCAAGGAAATGCGGGGAGTTGTGTCGCCTTTGAGAGTTACACTGATATTAACAGTACCACATCTTCAGCTGAAGAGAGCTGGTATCCGAAGCCTTTCTAGTCGTACCGGCAATACTAGCACATATATTCCAGCAAGTTCCTACTAGCACATATATTCCAGCAAGTTCCTACTAGCACATATATTCCAGCAAGTTCCACTTTCTGATTTTACTCCTGATGCTTAAGGTTTTCCCGTTATATCTACACTATGAGCTGTGTAGCTGCTATGTGTCGCACTAGCAGAAGTCCACTCTTGAAGCTAAACAACACACCAATCATAAGTCCAAAGCTTACTTCTTCAAATACTAATTGTGATATGATACTGATATTAGTTAACAGACACACATTTAATTGGTCAGGTAATGCTCCCACTTGATTTTCCAAATGCATGTGGCCACATATAGAGAGACAGCATGGAATTGCATTTCTTTGGGCGCTATGATTCATCATGAGTGGGCAACCAACATTGTATGCAATGAAGCGGAACCTCAAGAATATGCTTCCCCTTATGTTCTTTAACATGTTCCTCTTTTGTTATTCTGTATTTAGTACGTACAGTATGTTCCTTGTCCGGAAGGGGAGCAGGGACATCTGCAGTCAACAGCTGATAGAGCTGGCCTGTACGTGATTGATAGGCTATCAATTAGTAGCGGCAATACAACACCGTATTTTCCAGCCAGTTCCACTTTCCCGATTTATATATCATGGTTATGGTGTACCCCTTTTATGTACACTACGATCTGCCTAGTTGTTGTGTGCTCTTGTTATCATGGTTTGGCAATAAACTCTCTATAAAGTATATTATGAACCTATCATCTGCCAACTATCCTTACTTCTGGAACCTATTTTTTGTGTACTTGTGCCAGATTATATTAATGCATGCACCATATTACAGCACACATGAGCTCTCTCATCATAATCCAGTGTGTCGGCGTCCTCGGAACGGGGGTCCCCAGACTTGCCTGCCTGCGGCCCACGGTGTGGCTCCACCAGCGGCCCTGTACGGCCCATCTTCACTAGCAAACACTCAAGACCCTCGCGAGGGGCCGAGCCTCGCGAGGCGGACGACGCAAGACCTCCTCGGGGGCGGCCTCACCAGGCTGGCTCGCGAGGGGCGGAGAGATCAAGGCAAGGGGCACCTCGCGAGGTCCCTGTGACGTAAGCCATGACGACCGGGGCGAGGCGAGAGCCAGCGCGCACAGTGTCCTCGTTTCCTCTTTGGTGCTAAAGAGGCAAGTGCAGGCAAGGAGTCCCGAGGCATCAGGCAAAGGTTTCCATATCAGTGCAATTAGACCAAGACCAGCAAGACGGCAGGGCGGAGGTCACCGTGGAGCCTAGGATGGTGTCACCACCAGAGCCTTTAGCAGGCGAAGACCACCTTTAGTCAGGATAACTTGTACTAGTTGTCTCCCTTCAAATTTGGCCGTTGTGGCATCCCTTCCCGCCAGCATTTGGGAAGAGGACCAGGGCCTCTATAAATAGGTCTAGCCACCACAGTAGATAGGGGACGGACGGAATTGATCCGGAGCCATTCAGATCATCCTCATCCACACAAGCCTACCAAGCACAAGAGCACCTCTCCTCAGGAGGCTGTTCTTCCCTTGTAACTTTTCATCCTCAGCCCAAGAGGAAATCCACCACAACACACTGGAGTAGGGTATTACACCACATCGGTGGCCCGAACCAGTATAAACCTTGTGCCCCTTTGTTATGCGAGTTCGACACACTGAGCTTTGAGATTGCGGTGAGGGTGAGTGCTAGAGGGAGGAGAGATCTTTGTGCGCACCCCATTGTTCGAACCTCAAGGGTTTTGCCGGAACCCGAAATCCGACATTTGGCGCGCTAGGTAGGGGTGCGCCGAAGCCTTCCTCTCGCCGGTCCTCGTCCATCGCTCCGTCGCATCCATGGCGGACGCGCGTCGAGCCTGCGCTGAGCGCCAGGCCGCCCTCGCCGCCTGTGTCTCTCAAACAGCCCCTGTCGGTGGGCCTCCCCTTCGTTCCCCGTCACCCACCGCCAACGCCGCCACCGGTCCGGCGGGAAACGAGCAACAAGTGTCCTTGCTGCACCCTTCTGTGCGGAGGGATGGCCGCACCGCCACTCTGTCGCTGACCCCAGCCGGCTCATCGTCTCACGCTCGTCGCGCTCCCGCGGACGCGCAGGCCGCGCTGCTCATGGCACGCGAGCTCCTGCGCTACCGCCCGGTCGACGACCTCTACGAGGACTGGTTGGACCGCATCGCTGAGCTCGTCAGCGCCGCTGGGGGCTCCCCGCGCCGTCCCTCTCGCTGCCTCGCCCTCCGCCAGCTGCGGGCGACGTAGCTCACGGAGCACCTCCACCACCTCCGCACCAAGACGGCATTCTGGCACCAGTGCGCGCGGCCCCCCGGCGTGACCCACCGCGTCGGGCGCCCGCGCGAGAAGAAGGAAGCTGCAAGAAGTTCCGTGGCTGCAAGAGAATGCTCCCACGCTCCCAGCGCCACCGCGACTAGACCGCGTGCCACCTACAGTGGCGGCGCGCGGACATCAGGGGCAGGCTCCGCATAAGCAAAGGGCCCCATTGGCCACAGCAGGCTGCCGCGCCTTCACTTTGGAGTTGTGTAGCATCGTCTGGCCGAGCAAGTTCAAGCCAGACCTGCCTCCTCGCTATAACGGCACCCTCGACCCTGCGGAGTTCTTGCAGCTCTACGAGCTGAGCCTCAAGGCGGCCAACGGCGACGAGAAAGTCATGGCGAACTGGTTCCCTATGGCTCTTAAGGATGGTGCCTGCTCGTGGCTCCTGAACCTGCCTCCAGGCTCGATCTCCTCCTGGGATGAGATGCGTGACCGCTTCGTCGCCAACTTCCAGGGCACTCGCGACCGCCCTCCGGCCGCGGGTGACCTGCGCCGCATCAAGCAGCAGCCAGTAGAGACCTTGCAGAAGTACATCCAACGCTTCAACAACGTTCGTCTCAAGATCCCCAAGGTGACGGATGAGGCCATCATTTCTGCGTTTTCTGATGGCGTCCGTGACTTCAAGATGAAGGAGGAGCTCGCCTTTCACGAAGAGTTATGCACGGCTCTGGAGCTGTTCAACATGGCGACCAAGTGCGCGAGAGCCGAAGAGGGGCCTTTCCCTCCTCGAGCTCCCAGCTACCGACCCAGAGGAGAAGAAAGCCAAGGCGAAGGACGTGAAGCGCAAGGGAGTGGCCGTGCTCGCAGCAGAGCCAGATACGAAGCGTGGCCGGGACCATCCCAAGTCGTCCAAGAGCAGCCGTCCGTTCTGTGCCTTCCGCAACGTACATAGCCACAACACCAGCGACTGTCAAGAGCCCTGGGCCATTCGAGATGGATGCTTCGGTCGACGCCCTGAGCGCAACGACCGGGGCTACGGCCAAGGAGGAGGAGGACGAGGCGGAGGACGCTGGGATGATCGCGGCCCTCGCAAGGAGTGGCGTGACCGGCCTCGCGAGGACCGCCGGCAGGACCAGCCACGTGAGGGCACCTGGAGGGATCAGCCTCGCGAGGACCGCCCGCAGGGCAACGCTGGACTTCCTCCACTGCCACCGCCGCCAAGAAGGAACGACGACCACCATCAGGACGAGAGGGCTGGGGGCTTCCAGGAACCGCGTGCTATCGCCTGCATCTTGGGCGGAGCTCAGGCCCCAGCATCTCAGCGTATCTTCAAACAGTTTGCTCGCGAGGTGAACGCAGCCCTTCCCAGGCTTGAGGCCATGCGCCCGCTCAGGTAGTCCAAGTGTGCCATCACTTTCAGCTCGGCGGGCCAGCTCAAGTGCGCGGCCACTGCTGGCGCCCTCCCAATGCTCTGCTCACCCGTCACCAGCAACGTACAAGTCACCAAGACCCTCATCGACGGCGGCGCAGGGCTTAACGTCCTGTCCGTCGAGACATTCAGCAGCCTCCAAGTACCATACGATCAGCTACAGCCCACCAAGTCCTTCTCAGGAGTGACTGACGGCTCCACCACCCCGATAGGGAAGGTCTGCCTCCCTGTCACTTTCGGACAGCGCGACAACTACCACGGCTACGACGTCCCCAAGATGCTAGGAAGCGGCAGGATCATCACAGTCCCCTACGAAGAAAGAGATGCAGTGTGCTCCTTCGAGCGTGCCTTCCAAGCCGCGGCAATCGAAGACCCCGACAGCAAGGGCGAGTACCCTCCTGAGGCCACCCCCAAGAAGAAGAAGCAACTACTCTGCACAGGGCCTCAAGGGAGCGGCGCCTCTAGCGGTGTCACATCAGGATCGGCGCCCGGACCTGGGGCGCCTCCCTCCATCGCATAGGAAGGCGCGCCCGGCGCCATCCTCGAGCAAGGCTCGGGGGCTATCTTCTGGAGGGCCTCAGACCTAGCCAACATCACGAGGGAGGCGCTCGGGCACCACGTGGAGGCGTGCTTTGCGGCACGTTTCCCTCAGGAGGACCCCGGGCAAGGAGCGCCCGGCGCTCAAGAGTTCATCGCCAAGGCCACTCAGGAGCTACAGGATGCAAGGGCCATGCGCGGCGATCACCGTCCACCTGGCGCGGCTCCACATCCAGGCAAGGATGGAGGGCTGCGCATCTGCGCCGACATCCCAGGGCTCAACAGGGCCGCATCTCAGGAGTGCTTCTGGCCTTCGCGCGTGGGACGTTGCGAGGGCCCACCTCACAGCTACGTTCTCATGCCATTCGGCCTGCCGAGCATGGTGGCCACCTTCTAGCGCAACCTACGGAGCATCCAGGCAACCCAGGAGGCCAGGCATCACGCGGTCCTGGCAGAAATGGAGACGGTCCTCAAGGAACCGCCTGGACCCCCAGAGCCTCCCGAGACTCAGGGCCCAGGTGGCTCATGAGGAGCGACCCCTTCACCACGCATCTTCAGCTACCCCAACATCCCTTCGACAACGGAACCAGGTGACATTTTCCAAGTTTATTTAGCTGGGAGCGCCCCCCGGGTTGCATCATTCCCAGGCCACGTGGGCATGTCCCTGCGTCATGTATCCTTTTACATCTTTAGCTCATTCTACTGGGGGCACCCCTCGGGCTGCATCATCCCCAGGCCGCTCGGGTCCGACCCAGTGGCATGTATCGTTCTTGCATTTACCTAAGCTAGTTCGCTTTCCATGCATAAGCTATCAATGGTTATCACTTGTTTGATTATCACCCACCACGGGAGCCGTGCGCCGATCGTCTTTCTTCAGGATCCTTTGCATAAGAAGGCTAGGCACGGCGTCTGTGCTTGGGTCCGTCCTTGCAGCATCGACAAATCCAACGGCTGAGCTCTATCTGGCGGGTCGGCCCCGTTCACATCACCTCCTGGGGTCGTTGGTGCTTGGCCTTCTCATGCGATAACCTCAGGAGATTCATTCGGCACAGGTTGCCTAACCATCTCGCAGGACCACCGCAGGTAACAAGAACCAAGACCAGGCGCAACCCGCCTTGAGGTAGGGCCTTGTGAGTCCCACACTGGCTCACGAGGGCCCAAACACACCTCGTCTAGCCCTGCCGTGCAAGCCACATTTCAGGGCGGGGTTGTACACGCCCCGGGGGCTCCACTCAGAGGGAGCCCTCACCCACGCGCCAGTGGAAGCACCATGCTCCGCGCTGGCAGTCGACACGGCCGAGGAGCGGTTATGCCCGTGCAAGTGCGGAAGCGCTATGCTCCGCGCTGGTGATAAACAACTGAGGGCGGCCCCATGGCCGTATCAACCTCAGGGAGCCCTTGAGCTCAGTGTTTGGCCTCATCGCAACTCCTCCCCTCGGGAGAGTCGCGCGAGGGGGCTGGGCATGGGGGCTACGCTCGGGTCACGCCCAAGCGTACGCCACCCCGCCAGGTCCCTCGGGCCTGGTCGTCACGCGCCCTCCCGAGCGGAGCCTCGGCGAGGGAAAAGGTATGAAGGTCATTTGAGCGTAAAGGGGGACTCCTGAGCATTGCGACTCAGGAGCCTAACTGGTCACGTAGCCCTCACCCCTTGGTCTCGTCCTGGTGATCGGACGACCCAACGGCGGCTGAGGTATGCGCGGGTGAGGGAGTCCTGGACTAAGGGATCCTTGGGCGTCCGGCCTGTTATCTATGGGACAGACTGATGGGCTATGAAGACACGAAGACCGAAGACTATACCCATGTCCAGATTGGACTCTCCTTGGCGTGGAAGGCAAGCGAGGCGGCCGACTATGAAGATTCCTTCTTATGTAACCGACCTCATGTAACCCTAGATCTCTTCAGTGTCTATATAAACCGGAGAGCATAGTCCGGATAGGCCAGATTCATTACCATATACTCATAGGCTAGACTTCTAGGGTTTAGCCATTACGATCTCGTGGTAGATCAACTCTTGTAACACTCATATTCATCAAGATCAATCAAGCAGGAAGTAGGGTATTACCTCCATAGAGAGGGCCCGAACCTGGGTAAACATTGTGTCCCCCGTCTCCTGTTACCATCGATCCTAGACACACAGTTCGGGACCCCCCACCCGAGATCCGCCGGTTTTGACACCTACATTGGTGCTTTCATTGAGAGTTCCTCTGTGCCATCGCTAAGAGGGTTGATGGCTCGCCTTGTTGTCAAGGATAATATCATCTACGGAGGAGCCCTGGCCCCAGGTCAGACCCTCCGTCTCGGCGGCTTCGTCATGACCGCCGGCTCGGCCCTTAAGACGACGATGACCTCTCAAGTCATCAAAAATCACCTCTGCGTTGATCCTGAATACTCTGCCTGCATGGATCTAGTGGATTTGTCGTTGTTGAACGAACTCCTGGATCGCATGACCGCCTTGGGGGTCGCTACAGACTACGATCGGGTCGAGATTAAACCCGACCAGAGAGAAATTAAAAGTCCACCGATCACCCATCAGATAGCGGTAGTCGAGGAGCGGAGCAACTCTCCCACTATATTGAAGACAAACTACGTTCGGATAACCGATCTTGAAGAGCCAGATACTTTCCGGCAGAAGGTCAAGTCTCTTCCTCCGAACATAAAGTCGGATGATGAGCCTAAAAAATCAGTCGATATCCCGGAGCCCGAACTATCCGGCCCGGTAGACATCCAAACTCCGGATCCAAAACCAGGTCAGGGTTCGGATTCAATTCCACCCACCCTCCCGGACATAGATGTTCTCAGAAGCATCAAACAACAGCCTCAGGAAACGGTCCACCACTTTTGGGGCAGATTCGTCCTTGTCAAAAACAAGGCAAAAGGCTGCCGCGACGAAGATGCGATAGCAGCATTCTGCAACAACTGCGCGAACGAGGGTATCCTTAACGCCATCAATCGCTGCCGCATACTAAAGTCCGCTGACCTAGCAACCATTGTACAAAAGTACAGCGCGATGGAAAGCGCCTGGAAAATTCAGGCAGCTGGCTGGGAACCATCCCGGCTCCCCTTACAGGAAAAAAGGGCGCGCCCCCGTGGCACGCCCAGAGGAACAGTCAAAAAACATAAACCTATTGTGGTGCACGACACCGTTCTAGAGGGATGGCTCAATGGCCCGTGCAAAATACACACGACGCCGGATACCATGGCAACCCACAGCCTTAGAGCATGTTGGATTCTCCGGCAGGTAGCCAAGAGCGGCGAGGGTATCCTCACCAAAGACACCCCAGAACAACACCCTCTAGCAGACGATGACAATAGAGTACTGGCAGTCTTCGAGACATTCGCTTCAAACAACAAGCGTAAAAGGGCCCTGCGCGATCTCGCCGAAGTTTGCCAGGTCGCTGCAGTTGACCCATGGAACGACACGGCCATAACCTTCAACGCCAGTAACGAACCTCAATATAGAACAGTCCGAGCACCAGCTGCCCTAGTCCTCAGTCCAATCGTGGACGGCTTTCGACTTACAAAAGTCCTGATGGACGGCGGCAGCGGACTAAACCTCATTTACGAGGACACGCTCCCCAAGATGGAAATAGAGAGGAGCCGCATCGAGAAAAGCAGCACAATCTTTCGAGGTATCATTCCCAGCCGGGAAGCTCGGTGTGCAGGAAAAATTACGCTTGATGTGGTGTTCGGCACGCCGGAGAATTATCGGCTGAAGAAATAACTTTCCAGGTGGCCCCTTTCAACAATGGGTACCAAGCCCTGTTAGGGCGAGAGGCCTTCACGTGCTTTCAAGCCATACCTGATTATGGGTATATGAAGCTAAAAATGCCTGGGCCTAAGGGAATAATCACCCTCGTCAGCTATCTGGACATAGCCCTCCGCGCTGAGAATAAAACCGCATCCTTGGCCCTCGAGGCATTGTCTGAGGCCCTTGCGGCCGACGAACTAAGCGCACTACGCTCCACCATGGATAAGGACGATGTGATCCTAGACAAACGACCCAAATCCACTTCCTTCAAGCCAGCAGAAGAAATAGTCAAATTTCAGGTCCATCCAACAGACCCGAAGAAGACAGCGTCTATCGGAGCACAGCTCAGCCCTGCAGTCGACGCCGCTCTACGAGACTTCCTGCGCGAAAACTGGGATATATTCGCCTGGCATCCTTCCGATATGCCAGGAATCCCACGCGAGTTGGCCGAACATAGCCTCAACATACTAAAGGGATATAAGCCGGTCAAGCAAGCTCTGCGACGCTTTTCCGAACCCAAACGACAAGCAATGGGGGAAGAGCTAGCCAAACTCATCGAGGCCGGATTCATCAAACACATTAAACATCCGGACTGGCTGGCAAACTTGGTAATGGTACCAAAGAAGGATAAATCCTGGCGCCTATGCGTCGATCTCAAAGACCTTAACAAGGTCTGCCCTAAGGATCCCTTCCCTCTTCCCCGCATTGATCAAATCATTGACGCCACCGCAGGTCATGACTCGCTATGCTTCCTTGATGCATATTCCGGATACCATCAAATCAAAATGAAGGAGTCCGATCAAGCCGCAACAACATTCATTACACCATACGGGCCGTTTTGCTTCAACACCATACCTTTCGGGCTCAAGAACGCCGGCGCCACCTACCAGCACATGATCCAAACATGCCTCGAGAAACAGATCAGCAAAACAGTGGAGGCCTACGTGGACGACATCGTCATCAAAACTAGACACGTCGAAACACTAATAGACGACTTGTGTCTCACATTCGACAACCTCCGCACATACGACATCAAACTCAACCCGGAAAAATGCGTCTTCGGCGTCCCCGCCGGTAAACTATTGGGCTTCATCATTTCCAGTAGAGGAATTGAAGCA
Source organism: Triticum aestivum (assembly GCF_018294505.1). NCBI lineage: Eukaryota > Viridiplantae > Streptophyta > Magnoliopsida > Poales > Poaceae > Triticum > Triticum aestivum. Next base: position 395,674,269 of record NC_057799.1, read on the forward strand.
AATCCAGCCAAAATCCGAGCTCTGTCACAACTGGCCACGCCAACCGAACTCAAGCAGGTCCAAAAACTTGCTGGGTGCGTGGTAGCTTTAAGCCGCTTCATCTCCAGTTGGGAGAAAAGGCGATGCCGCTTTATCGCCTTCTACGGCGCACCGACAACTTCGAGTGGACAGACGCGGCGACGGCCGCACTGGAAGAAATAATAGCCCTTCTGGCGAGCAACCCAATCCTGGCCGCACCAAACACCGGCGAGCCAATGCTCTTATACATATCAGCAACACACCAGGTGGTGAGCGCCGTACTCGTCGTCGAACGAGAACAGGACGGACACAAATTCCCGCTCCAGAAGTCGGTATACTACGTATCCACCGTCCTCACACCATGCAAATCTCGGTACCCTCATTATAAAAAAATAGCATATGCAGTCTTCATGGCATCCCGAAAATTGCGACACTACTTTCAGGAGTGCTCTATCACGGTGGCCTCCTAAGTGCCCCTCAATGATATAATTATCAACCGGGATGCAACGGTCTGTATTGCCAAATGGGCCATTGAGCTCATGCCATTCGACATCATGTACAAACCACGTCGAGCCATCAAATCCCAGGTACAGGCCGACTTTGTCGCTGAATGGACAAAAGCCGAACTCCCTAAAGAGTACGGCGTGTATTCCAACTGGGTGATGCATTTTGACGGCTCCAAGATGTTGGCAGGGCTAGGGGCGGGCGTCGTATTAACGTCCCCCACAGGAGACATCGTCCAGTACGTACTCCAAATATTATACGCAGACTCCAACAACGCAGCCGAATACGAGGCCTTGCTACATGGCCTCCGGATGGCCGTATCAATGGGCATACAACGCCTGGAGGTGCGCGGGGACTCAAACCTCGCAATATCCCAAATCAATGGAGACTTTGATGCCAAAGATCCAAAGATGGCAGCTTATCGCAATGCCGTTTTGAAGATGTCGGCTCGGTTCGAGGGACTCGAATTTCATCACATCGCCCGCGAAAGTAACCAGGCGGCAGACGTCCTTGCTCGCATCGGCGCTAAGCGCGACCCCGTCCCACCTAACATATTCCTCGAAAGGCTCTTTAAGCCATCCGTGGTATGGCAAGGGGGAGATAGCAACGACAGTCCCGTTCCGAACACACACACAAATAACGAACACACCAATATCATCGGAGGCTCAACCACCGAAGTAACACCATCGTCCCACCTCATCATGGCAGTAATTGCCCCGTGGACCGAACCATTCTTGGCCTACTTTAATAGGGGGGAGCTCCCAGAAGATCAGAACGAGGCTTGCCGCATAGTCCGGCGTTCGAAGGCCTATAAAGTTCATGAAGGAGAGCTCTACAAGAAAAGCACTACGGGAGTCCTTCAAAGGTGCATCTCCGAGGAGGAGGGGCGGCAGCTTTTGGCAGAAATTCACGCCGGTCTCGGTGGACACCACGCCGCAGCCCGGGCATTTGTCAGCAAGGCCTTCCGTACAGGATTTTACTGGCCCACGGCCCGGGCAGACGCACAGGACCTCATCCAACGCTGTGTCGGATGCCAAAATGCCCCCAACTGCTCTACAAACAATCCCCATTACATGGCCCTTTGTGCTCTGGGTCTTGGACATGGCCGGACCCCTTAAAGGGGGAAGCCATAAGAAAAAATATTGGTTGGTCATGGTGGACAAATTCACCAAGTGGATAGAGGCTAGACCTGTTAAAACAGCCGAGTCCGGACCGGTGATTGCATTTATATCTGATGTGGTACACCGTTACGGTGTACCGCACAGCATCATCACCGATAACGGTTCGAATTTCACAGCCGATGAGGTGAAAACCTGGTGTGCTAATCTGGGCATTAAGTTCGATTACGCCTCTGTCTACCACCCGCAAACAAACGGTCAGGTCGAGCGAGCCAATGGTCTTATTATGAGCGGCATCAAACCCAGACTAGTGCATTCTTTAAGATAATCAGATAAACATGGGGTCGAGGAGCTCGACTCCGTACTCTGGGGGCTGCGGACCACGCCCAACCGTACTACTGGATACACACCTTTTTTCATGGTGTACGGTGCAGAGGCCGTGTTGCCCTACGATATTATACACGACTCACCTCGAGTGCGTATGTACGAGGAGAAAGAGGCCGAGTTGGATCGGCAGGCGTTCAGCATTTATCAACAACAGGCTCGAAGATATCAAAGCAGAGAGGTATGGGCCAAGACTTACAATGTTGGCGAACTCGTTCTACGCTTACTGGAGAAGAAAAAGGACAAACTCAAGCCCAAATGGGAGGGTCCCTTCATAATCGACGAAGTTCTCACCGGAGGAGCGTACCATCTTCGTGACACATTAGACAATCGCCTAGAGCCGAACCCCTGGAACGCGGCCAGACTCCGAAGGTTCTATGCCTAGCGCCGAACTCTTTGTTAGTCTCCTTCTCCCCTATAGTTTCAATTACTCTTTCTCCCTTTTACACAATTTTTTTCCGCTTTAAAGCACTCATTCGGCTTGACCGAACACTGCTGACGTACACATCTTTACATATGTACGCCCATCATACCTGGGGGCTTCTCTAACAGAAGCTTGTTAATATTATTTTCCGAGCATCAAGCTCACCATACATGCGCGTTTTCCCGCATGTCTTTTCTTCGCCATTATATGCATCGAGATGACTTAAGTTTTGGCCAAGCTGGGTTGCCTAGCTCCTGTGCTTACCCCTACGTTCCCGATTGTTCAGCTAGGTGGTAAAGGGAGCACCTCTGCGATTGTTACTGCCGGGTCATCCGGATGTGTACCTCAGACTGGGTGAAACCGAAAGCTAGCGTTCTTAAGGGAATATTCAGTCGGTGGATGAAAAGTCTCTTTTGCACTCACTCTATTGTGAACCCTCAGAAGCTTTACGTACTGTGATTTTCACATCACAATTCGGACATGTCTACTAATGCATGCACACCCAGGGAAATGAACCCTTAATGGAACTATTCTCTCTGGAAGATGTTTCTTATGAATCAAATGTAATATAACATAACTAGCAGAATACAACTTGTCTGTTCAAGCAATTATGACCCCTACGCCTAGTTTTCCAGGCATGCCCCGGCCTATTCGGCCGTGAGGGTATCCAGAAACACTCCGTACCCTTGAATCAGGAGGTTGAAGCGAAAAGGTCTGCCATGACAAATGATATACAATTCAGCTAGAATTCCACACGGTGAGGAAAGTACATAGTCACTTGGACTCAAACACTTCATCCTCTATACCGTCCAACAGGCGATCTAACTTACAATCCTGTTGGGAATATTTGGCGGCCACCTCTACTTGGTCATACGCTAAACTAACGGGAATTTCTTCCCCATTCGGCCCTACCGGTCCGACACGCGCCATGTGATTAGGATCAAGCTTGGTATACCGAGTCTTCACCATGGCCCAAGCCTCACGCGCACCCTCTCGACAGGCTGATATCTTCCATAGCCAGATACACCGCCGCGCTCCTTTCAACCGCTCTACAAGCTTCTCCATACTTCCTGGAGGGGAGGCGGAGGGCCATAGAGCCTTGGCAACACTCCGCATCGCCAGCCTCGCCTGTTCGTGCACCTGTGACAGCTTACGCAGCAGATCACTCGATGATCTGGACACCTCCTCTTCAGGACGGCCCGTCAATATACCTGCAAGCATGGCTATATCAGTTTCATTTCTCTTCGAACTACTAAAAACAAACAAGTTCGGAAACATACTGAACATGCCGCCCCGCAGTTTCTTGTTCTCCTTTACGGAGTCGGATAGCTGGGCCCGCACATCCTTCAATTCTTCACCCAACTTAGTGTTGGAGTCCTGCAACTTGTTTTTCTCGTCCCTGACGTGGGTCAGCACACGTTCGCCTGCGGCGTGTTGCCTCTTCGCCTCTTTTTCTCCCTCTCGGGCGGTCTTCAACTCCTTCTCAAATTGATTAGGTGACCCTATTATGCGATTAGTGGCAGTATCAGCACAGTTGGTATACATTCACTATTCCTCACTAGAGGGGAACGTTACCAGTGGAGAACTTCTTCAAATTTTCCAGTTCGGCGGTGGCAGCATTTAGCTGCGTCCGACATTGTTCCAGCTCTTGGGATAGCATGTTGTTCTTCTCTGTAAGAGCCTGACCATACAACGGTCCTTAAGTCAGTTGTACCAACTGCTATCAGTCGCGGGGGCTACTGGCATATGGTTATCCTATTCGGACAAAGAAAATTTACCCGCACATCTGTTAAATACTGCTTCGTGGCTCTAATAAGCCCGTTTCGAGCAGTTCGGATGTACGCATCGACCGAGTTGAAGGCATTGAATGCCTCTTCCGAAAACTCAGGGTCTCGTAAAACAGCCCTGCAGCGCCGATGATCAATGGCGCTCTCCACTTCCGAGTTGGTAACGGGCATATTCTTCGAACCATCGGCCGAAGGACAGTCCTGCACTGTTCCTATGTTGGCTCCCGCCTTTCCAATGGGGTCTAAATCCCGGGCGCGGGGAGTACGGCTGGCCGGACCCTCGGGTTTAGTCCGGTGAACCTTTTTCCTGGTGTCAAACAAGCGTACAAGTTATAGTTTGACGTGACTGTTGAAGTATACCTTTAAATCCTTACCTCTTTGACGAGAGACCGGTCGTGACGTCACCGACCTTCCTTTTAGAAGCCTTGCTCGGCGCCGGGGCCGCTCTCTTTGGAGCCGCCCCTGGAGCAGTGTGACAAGCTGAACGTCTCCCCTGTGGAGTACGAGACAGTGCGATGGGTGAGGCAGTGCGAGGAAGCTCTTTTGAAGAGGTTTTTTCTCAACGACTTACATGGGAAGCAGGAAGAAGACCAGGGTAATCGGTGATAATGGCCACTTCTGTGCCATCGTAGCTCGCCTGGTAAAACACCCCTTCCGCGAGTACCACGAATATATCCGGATCTTCTTCATACCCGGGATCCAGCTCCCGGTTGTGATCCTCAGGTTGTGGGGCGGGGCTGTAAAACCCCTCGGTGATTCTTCGCCAATGCTGTAGCGGATTAGAAATTTGTCAAAGACAATCCGGGAAGCGAAATGAGTAAAGCAGAAGGATTGGGGCTTACCCAACTGGGAGGATTATACATAGTATATCCATCTCTGCGATTGATTCGAAGAAATTCCTCTTCCTCCCCTTTGAACAGCTTGGCCAGTATTTTGGCCAGAGCGGCAGGGGTGCCCGGACCTTTTCGACCACAGCGGGAGGCATCGTCCTTCCCGTTGTAGTGCCACATTGGGAGCCCTCTGTATTGAAGCGGCTGAACCCCTTGCGTTATGGAGGTCGCCATTACCTCAACAGTTGTTAATCCGGACTGGGCGAGCGTCTTTATCTCGCCCAAGAGCCGACGAACCTCCGCACTGTCATCCTCCTCAAGGCTCCGGGGCCGCCAACTGTGGCGTTTCTTTAGCGGAATGCTTGCAAATTCACGGAGACCCTTTCGAACTTGGTCGGGAAGCGCAACGTCCTCGATATAGAACCACTCGGAAAGCCATTCTTTAGATGCCTTCCTTGGTGTGCTAGACGGGTATCCGGTATCGGAAATGCGCCACACTTCGGCTCCACCCATCTCAAATATTGACCCCTCATGGTTACGCGGGACAAGACAGAACAATTTTCTCCACAGCTCGAAATGGGCTTCAACACCCAGAAATAGCTCGCATAAAGCAACATAACCTGCGATGTGCAGGATAGAGGCGGGAGTGAAGTTATGCAGCTGAAGGCCATAATACTCCAGAAGCCCTCGGAGGAACGGGTGGACTGGAAATCCGACGCCTCTTATCAGATAGGGGACGAAGCACACTCGCTCCCCCCCGGACGGATTGGGGGAGTCCTCTGCCTGAGTCACATCATTGGAGGAAGCCAGCCCTGCTCGAACAGGGACCAGATCCGCGGGAGGAAGAAATCCTTGCGTTTGCAACTTTGCTAACTGACTGTGAGACACAGAGCACTTCTTCCACTCGCTTTTCTTTGGGCTGGAACGGGAGGAGGAGCCGGGAATGCTAGCCATGTTGGAATGGTTTCTCCTAGTAGTCTCCGGGGATCTTCTCGGTGTGGTGTCGCATGGATCTGAGATCTAGTATCTTTAATAGGTGCACTCCCTGGCATGGACGGGGTGTTATTTGCGAAAATACCCTGACTTTCCGCATTCGCTCGACACGTGGAAGACGAAGTTATTAGCGCACAGAAGCCGAGGGGAACAATATGGAGTCAACAACTGAATACATTACCTGGAGAAGGGAGCCCGCCTTGCAATGCCGAAGACAATCCGAACGCCGAGCACCTCGTCGTTGAAGCCTGGCTCGGGGGCTACTGAGGGAGTCTTGGACTAAGGGGTCCTCGGGCGTCCGGCCTGTTATCTATGGGCCGGACTGATGGGCTGTGAAGACACAAAGACCGAAGACTATACCCATGTCCGGATTGGACTCTCCTTGGCGTGGAAGGCAAGCTAGGTGACCAACTATGAAGATTCCCTCTTATGTAACCGACCTCATGTAACCCTAGATCTCTCCGGTGTCTATATAAACCGGAGAGCATAGTCCGGATAGGACAGATTCATTACCATATACTCATAGGCTAGACTTCTAGGGTTTAGCCATTATGATCTCGTGGTAGATCAACTCTTGTAACACTCATATTCATCAAGATCAATCAAGCAGGAAGTAGGGTATTACCTCCATAAAGAGGGCCCGAACCTAGGTAAACATTGTGTCCCCCATCTCCTGTTACGATCGATCCTAGATGCACCGTTCGGGACCCCCTACCCGAGATCCGCCGGTTTTGACACCGACAGCGGGGTCGGGCCCTGCTGACATAGAACACTAGACCTATTCCTGCATCTCCTTTCTGTAAGCTGTTTGCGCGTCAAGGGGGACTCCTGAGCATCGCGACTCAGGAGCCTAACTGGCCATGTAGCCCCTCACCCCTTGGTCTCACCCTGGTGATCCGGACGACCCAACGGCGGCTGAGGTGTGCGCGGGGTCGGGCCCTGCCGACGCGGAACGTAAAGCAAATGGGAAGGAAATCGCAAAATCTCAAGCAAATATTACAAGACATATTGTTCTCCCGATACCAAACGCAAGTTTAAACGCCTCCACAAGGCATGGTGCATATTGCAGGAGCTAAACAGGAAAGGAGACGCCAACAAGTCATCTCTTCATCCCCGGACGCTACTGTCGCCCGCAAGGGATGCTCCTTCCATAGCGGCGTTGCCCTCACCTGCACCACCCGCTGGAGTTGTAGGATCAGCAGCACTGCCAGCTGAGGGCGCGGGATCGAAGGCGCGGAACCTCTTCAGCAGGGCCTCCACCGGACCCTTCACGGCTTCGGCAGCAGCTGCGCAGTGCTCGACGTCCACAGGCTCCAGCAGCTCGTCAAGGTGGGCGGCAGGATCGCGAAGATGGAGGTGGCTGAAGACGTGCGTTAACGCGGCTGAGGAAAGAATGCGGGCTTCTCCCTGTGCCAAGGGGCCGACACCACTCACGACTTCCTCAAGCGCCACGACCAGATAAGGAAGCAGCTGGGTGGGGCCCTCGTCATCGGTAGCCAGCGGCTCCTCCAAGCCCTTCTCATAGAGCGACCGTAGCGCCGTGCGAGACCTCTCCTCGAGGGACTTGAAGGCCACGCGGTCTTCGGCCAGGACCTGCGCCTTGGCTTCCAGCTCGGCCTTCTCTGCCTCCACCTTCTGCTTCAGCTTCTCCAGCCGGCTGCGCTCCGTAGCATGTGCCTCCGCCAACTGCTCTAGCTCGGCATCACGACCCCTGACGGCGTCCTCCCGGGCCTTCATCTTCACCTCCTCCGCCCCGCGGCCCCGAGCTTCGTCTACACGCTCACTGCGCATGGTCTTCAGTTCGTCCTCCAGCAATTGGCAGCGATCTTGGGCGGCTCTAGCATCCTTCAGCGCCGCCTCGCGGGCAGCCATGGCTTGGGCGACGGCCTCCTTGTCCTTCTCGGAGTCCACCGCAGCCTGGCTCAGCACCGCCCGGACGGCCACGTCGGAATGGAGCCATCTAAAGATCAGCTCCCGGCGCCCGGCCACCAGGTGACGGTCGGTGCCTTGAAGATCCTCCCGTAGCAAGGTCAGTGCAGAAAGAGCGCGCTCCAGGATGTCGGAGGAGGCAGAAGGATACGGGGTCAGCAGAGCGGCGAAGGAAGGAAGAGGCAACATCGTCGCGATGGCCTACGAGGCTAAGGGCTCCTGAGCTTTGGGGACCTCAGCATCCGAGCCGGACGCCGGCGCCTTTTCTGCCAGCGGGGCCGTGGGGGCTGCCTCCTCCAGAGGACGCTCCCCCAAGTCTCGTGAGGACGATCGGGTCGGGGAAGCGTGAGCACCGCCACTGCCCTTCCCTGCGGAGGAGGGTGCGGCCGCTGCAAGCGATTTGGTCCTGAGCAGTACCGCCGTATCCTCCTTCCTCTTCTTCGCCGCGGGCGTCGGCCTAGTCAAGCAACGGAAAGCGTCAAGAATCAGCAGCAGAAGCAGGAACAAAACAAGACAAGAATACTTACTGGTCCACCGCGGCGTAGTCCCTCTGCTCCCTGAGCTTGAAGCCTGAGAGCCTCGCAGCCTGAGGCGCGGGTGCAAGGGTTCTAGGCGCAGAAGAGGGGGCAGCAGGCAAGTTGGAAGCAGCTTCAGACAGCGGCAGAACAGGGACGTCGTCTCGGGAGACCAGCGCCGACCTTCCTCTCGTCAGAATCTCGACCGGTGACCTCCTCTGAGGACTGACCTTGGACCTCGAGGAGCCACCGGCCGCATGCAGCTCCCTCCTTTCCAGGGGGACATCGGCCTCGTCATCATCATCAGGCAGGGAGCGGAGGACGTCGGCCTTGCGCATAGGAGAGGTCTCCCCCTCCCCCTCACGGGTGGCTTCCGAGTCACGCTCCTCCTCCTCCTCCTCTTCCTCCCCCTCCCCCTCATGAGACTCGTCGGAGGACACATCCACCGGGGCCGTCGTCACCAGAGCGCTCGAGGGCGCAGGCGGCACAAGCCCGCGCCCGTCAAAGACGGGCATGGCGGCGGCAACCTATGCCCCGTCGGGGCGGCGGAACAAGAGAACGAAGCAATCAGGAGGGTATCCTTGGTCGTCCCCAACCAAGGAGCAAAGAGTCGAGCGTAGTTCCTCATCAGAAAGGGGCTCCGAGCATAGGCGGAGGTCGTCCCCCGCGTCCCCGAGCTTCCACTACGGGCGCGGGCGCGCTTGGAGGGGATCCACGCGCTGCACCATGAATTCTTTGGCGATCATGGCCCCTGTCAGCTTCGCCGTCCTCGAGTCGTCGGGCTTCAGGTCGACAGTCATCCTCTCCAGCACCTGCGTCGCCCGAGGGTCGGTGAGCTTCATGCGAAGCCATCCCCCTTGGGACACAGGCAACTCTGTCGGTAGCACCAGCCGGGGGTGGGAGCACTTGGCGTCCATCAGGACCCACTTGCTCCTGAAGCCCTCGGCCTTCTTCCCGGCCTTCGAGATGGCATTGGTCTTGTTGGCCGCGACGAAGCCAACACAACCAGAGTGGTAGCCCTCCTTGACCTGGAGGAAGAAGAAGTGGCGCAGCAGCGCCACGGACGGCATCACTCCAACATACGTCTCGCAGTAGAATGCGAAGATCGACAAGAGGAGGATGGAGTTGGGGTGAAGATGGAGAGCGTGGATCTTATAGTGACCGAGGACAGAGTAGAAGAAGTCAGAGAAGGGGGGAACCAACCCGGCCGCGATGCTACTCAAGAAGAAGGGGTAGAAGGTGCTGCCAGGGGCCTCAGGCTCGGCAGAGCCGACCCGGAGCATAGTCTTCCCCTTCTTGTCACCCTCTGCCGTCATCAGGCGCACAGCGGCAAGGTTCTTCTCCGACACGCTCGGCGTGTCGAGCGCGGGCTCATACCAGGACGGCGGAGGAGTAGCCTGAGCTTACTTGGGCGCCATCGACGGCAAGCTCGAAGGGGATCTGGGTGGATCTGGAGTCTCTGGAAGCGAAGAGCAAGAAAGGGGATCTGGAGCAAGACGAAGGAAGGCAATGAAGGCAAATACAGCCCGCGCCAGTCTTTTGTCAGTCGGGCAGTTGCCGAGGCAGCGTGGGGAAGCAGAAACGCCCACGTCCAATCAGTCACCACATGTCAACCAAGGTCGCAGGCTATTGGGGCCTCGGCGCTCCGCACTTGCCCCTTGGCTTTGCCTCGAAGCCAAGTCCGAGCGCGCCTTGGGCCCGGGGGCTAGTGTCGGTGTCCTGGGAACGGGGGTCCCCAGACTTGCCTGCCTGCGGCCCACGGCGTGGCTCCACCAGCGGCCCTATACGACCCATCTTCACCAGCAAACACTCAAGACCCTCGCGAGGGGCGGAGCCTCGCGAGGCGGACGACGCAAGACCTCCTCGGGGGCGGCCTCACCAGGCTGGCTCGCGAGGGGCAGAGAGATCAAGGCAAGGGGCACGTCGCGAGGTTCCTGTGACGTAATCCATGACGACCGGGGCCAGGCAGGTCCCAGCACGCATAGTGTCCTTGTTTCCTGTTTGGTGCTAAAGAGGCAAGCGCAGGCGAGGAGTTCCGAGGCATCAGGCAATGGTTTCCATATCAGTGCAACGAGACCAAGACCAGCAGGACGGCAGGGCGGAGGTCACCGTGGAGCCCAGGACGGCGTCACCACCAGAGCCTTTGGCAGGCGAAGACCACCTTTCACTACAAAAAAATACACTTCCGTGATGATACGTGTTTGTCACAGTAGGTCACGTTTTCTGTCATGCATGTACATCCATGACAACTTTATGACAGAATCAAGATAGTCATACCTGTGCTGTCGTAGAAGTGTTCCATGACATTACCAAAATTATCATCACGGAAGTGTCCACTTCCATGACGATAAATCGCGTGTCACAGAAGTGCTTTCGTCAAGGGTGGCCGACATGTGGCATCCACCGTAACGAAACGCCGTTAAGCTATCGGGTCCGGTTTTGGATCCGATAACCCCGTTAACAGCCCCGACCAATGGGGATTTTCCACGTGTAAAATCATCACTGGCTGGAGGAAACACGTGTTGGCTCACCGTTGGGACAGATGTCAACCACTCATTGGACCCAAAGCGCCTATGATACGTCGACACATGGCACGGCCAAACAGAGGCCCATTCCTGTGAAAAGGCCGGCCCGTTTGACTTGGTCAAAAGGTGGCGGGCCGGCCCACGGCAAGCCTATTAATGGCCTATTCGCATATAGGCCATTTACAGCCCGCTAACCCAGGGCCCGTTTACGGCCTATCCGAATTAGGCCCAGTAGCGTCATTTGGGCCGTCGAATATAATTCCAGCCCGTTTTAACTTCCGGCCCATGTATGGCCCATGATGTCTTTTGGCCCATATGAGGCCCTTAGTAACCCTCGGCCCATTAATGACCCGTGGTAAAACTGGCCCGTAATGAACAGTGTATCACTTTATACCCATTAACAGCCCATTATTCCGTTGGGCCGTTTCGAGCCCATGTTATCTTTCGGCCTTCTCACAGCCCATTTATTCTTGGGCTCATTTCCAGCATTCGTTTACTTTCGGCCCGTTACTGTCATTTTCTGCTTGTGGGCCAAATACAGCCCGTGGTTACAGTCGGCCTGCTTGTGGCCCGTTAATACGTTGGGCCGTTTACATAGCGTCATCAAATACGGCCTATTAACGACGGCCCATTATGGTCGGCCCGTGAACGGACGATTTCAACTCTAGCCCATTTACGGCCATAATGTGGTCTATTATTGGCCCATGTTTGGCCAACCGATCATACGACCCGTAGAAGGCCCATTGATGATACGGCCATAGAAGGCCCATTGTGTCTACGCCCCATAGAAGGCCCATTGTTTCTATGGCCCTTAGAAGGTCCATTGTTTCTACGGCCCGTAGGAGGCCCATGTTAACTACAGTAAATATGTAGCCCATTGTTAATGTGGCCTAGTTTTAAAAAATAGGTTATTCCGGCCACTAGCAAACCGCGGAAAAAGAACTACACTGACTACAAGAAAACAAATAAACAAGACAACGGAAATAAATAAGCAAGCAACTTACGCTAGGCTATCATGGCTATTACATATATTACATCCACTGGGCATCAAAGTTTGCCACAAGTGCAAATATAGGGAACAAAGCAGCATATAAACGCCGCAGCAAAACAAGTCCAGAACTAAAACCACTTCAGAAGAGCTCAAGAAACAATATCCTGGGTACCCATAATGCTGGCAAGATGCTTAGCAAGCTTATTAACTTTCTCTTGTTTGGCGCTTAAATCCTCCAGCACTTGCTGTTGCACCAGAAAGTATGCATCTGAATTCTGCAGGGACTTCCTCAGTCCTTCGGCTTCCTGTTGCATGACATCTGATCGATGTCTTTCAACTTGAATTTGAGACTCAAGAAGCCGAACTGATTCAGGCAGCGAGTTCGAAGAGCTGGTGCCAGCAGTAGTAGCCAGTAACTCGAACACTACATCAAGACAGGACTTTGGGGTTGTCTCAGTGTCTTCAATATAGTTTTTATCAGCTTTCTTAGAGAACAACAGGGATGTCTCACTATCTTGAACCTGATCTGCATTACTTCCTTTACCATTGCATAATGGGGTACTCTTCTCCAATATTTTATCCGCGTTCTAAAGGAGAAACAAACAAACACATCACAGGTTTACAATGTAGTATATGAAACTCATTTTGGTAAACCAGTTCAGTAGTAAGGTGGACAGGATAACAGCATGAAACAAACATACATCTATGTAGTATGGTCACTGTATGGTCTATATCATTCTAGTTTATGTTGCCAAATCAAGATAGATACAGTTCGAATCATATCTATTTAAGACAAAGCAGCATAGACATAATATAAGTGTGGGAAACTACACAGCAATAACAACACTTGTAATGTGCATGGCATGAGAACATAACTGTTCATTCAATTGAAACTAAAATCAACATAGAGCAAGTTACAACAGCAAACACGTTAAAGAAACAGGTTTAAAACATACCTGTTGCACCATTGGAGTTTCAATTGCATCCTTCAAATTTGAAATTAGTTGGTATGAGTAAATACAGTGATGCAAGAGCAAAGTAGTATGAACCATAGCTACGGAACCTGACCTGAGAACAATTCTTCTTCTGCTTTAAGTGTTGATTTGGGGTTCGGAGTGGTGGTCCTCGTGCTTTGGGCACTGCAGTTGCCTTACTAACTGCTCGTGTTTGGGTGCTCTGTGGTGGAGACGGTGTTGTGTCAACGGGAACTGGGTTACTATCTGCTGGGGTTGGGGTTAGAAGGGGTGTAGCTGGTTCTCTGTCCAACTGGGTAGGGGTACAATATGCGTGAGTCTGGGTTATGTGTGGTGGGGCTAGTTCTTGGGCAAGTACAACCGTGGTTCTATCTCCATCGCCAGGTAGCACGATCTTTTCTGAAGACCGTGTTTTTACTCCCACAGATACTGCCATCACCCCCTCCAATTGAAATGGCTGATAAACAAGAAAAGTAATTGAATGTACAGACATTGTAAGATAGACAGGTGCAATGGATAGTAGGGAAGAAAACAGCGCACGAAATAATTCACATTTATGTTGTCTAACCAAACAGAATAGCAGGACATAATTTCAAATATATGATTGCTAAATAAACAGGATAGCATGACACAATTTCACATGTATGATGGCTAACTAAACAGGATAGAATGACATACTTCAAAATATGATGACTATGTAAACAGGATGACATGAAATATCTATACGATGTGTCTATTAAAGTGGTTGGCATGCCATAAATCACAAACATGCCGTCGATTGAAACATGATGGCATGATATAATTCACGGATAGAATGACATAATTCAAAATATGATGACTATGTGAATAGGATGAGATGATATAACTATATTATGTCTTTAGAAAATGGGTTGGCATGCCATAATTCAGATACATGCTATCTATGTAAACATCATGGCATGATATAATTCAAATATATGATTTATATACTAAGGAAGTGAGCAGAGGGCGATCGCATATATGATGTGTCAACTTAGGAGATGGCATTCAATATCGTGTATATGATGTAAAAACTAAGCATTGCAATACAACATATGCATGATATGAGTAATATAACCCTGCCAAGTTTGAGCATACACCTCAGGGGGGTAATAGGACTGGTCATCTGCCTTTGAATCCTCCTCTGAAGAGCTATCTGTAACCAGCAACATATCTGCTTCACCAGGTAGCATTGTCTGCTCTAAAGACCTTGTTTTCACTCCAGATTTCTCCATCACCAATTCAAATGGCTGATGCACAGGAAGAGCAGTTGAATATACAAACATTGTCGACAAAAGCAATGAGAAATACAAAAAAAAGGACGGCATGATATAATTCACATATATGACGCTTGGCTAAACAGCATGGCATTGCATAATTCACATATATAATACCTGGCAACAAGATAGCATTGCATAATTCACATCTATAATGTCTTGCAAAAAGATGTCATTGCATAATTCACATATATGGTAATTAGACACTAAACAGGTGGCATTCACACAAATCATGTCTAAACTAAGCAAATGACATAGCAATGCAAGATACCATACGCACGATATGAGCAACAAAACCCTGCCAAGTTAGAGCATGCACCTCGGGGGGGAATAGGACTGGTCATCTGTCTCTGAATCCTCCTCTGAGGAGCTATATGTAACCAGCAAGACATGCACTTCGTCAGATAGCATTGTCTGCTCTGAAGACCTTGTTTCCACTCCAGATTTTTCCATGACCGTGCCGATGTTGGGGAACGTAGAAATAATTCAAAAATTTCCTACGTGTCACCAAGATCAATCTATGGAGTCATCTAGCAACGAGGGAGGAGTGGATCTACATACCCTTGTAGATCGCGCGCGGAAGCGTTCAAGAGAACGGGGTTGATGGAGTCGTACTCGTCGTGATCCAAATCACCGATGATCCTAGCACCGAACGGACGGCACCTCCGCGTTCAACACACGTACGGAGCAGTGACGTCTCCTCCTTCTTGATCCAGCAAGGGGGGAGGAGAGGTTGATGGAGATCCAGCAGCACGACGGCGTGGTGGTGGAAGTAGCGGGATTCCAACAGGGCTTCGCCAAGCGCTGCGGGAGGAGGGAGATGTGTCACGGGAGGGAGAGGGAGGCGCCAGGGCTTGGGTGCGGCTGCCCTCCCTCCCCCCTCTTTATATAGGGCCCCTGGGGGGGCGCCGGCCCTAGGAGATCCAATCTCCAAGGGGGGGCGGTGGCCAAGGGGGTGGCTTGCCCCCCAAGCCAAGTGGGGCGCCCCCCACCCCTAGGGTTTCCAACCCTAGGCGCCAAGGGGGGCGCACCAGCCCACCAGGGGCTGGTTCCCTCCCACTTCAGCCCATGGGGCCCTCCGGGATAGGTGGCCCCACCCGGTGGACCCCCCGGGACCCTTCCGGTGGTCCCGGTACAATACGGGTGACCCCCGAAACTTTCCCGGTGGCCGAAACTGGACTTCCTATATACAATTCTTCACCTCAGGACCATTCTGGAACTCCTCGTGACGTCCGGGATCTCATCCGGGACTCCGAACAACTTTTGGATTTCCGCATACTAATATCTCTACAACCCTAGCGTCACCGAACCTTAAGTGTGTAGACCCTACGGGTTCGGGAGACATGCAGACATGACCGAGACGACTCTCCGGTCAATAACCAACAGCGGGATCTGGATACCCATGTTGGCTCCCACATGTTCCATGATGATCTCAACGGATGAACCACGATGTCGAGGATTCAATGAATCCCGTATACAATTCCCTTTGTCAATCAGTACGTTACTTGCCCGAGATTCGATCGTCCGTATCCCAATACCTTGTTCAATCTTGTTACCGGCAAGTCACTTTACTCGTACCGTAATGCATGATCCCGTGGCTAACTCATTAGTCACATTGAGCTCATTATGATGATGCATTACCGAGTGGGCCCAGAGATACCTCTCCGTCATACGGAGTGACAAATCCCAGTCTCGATTCGTGCCAACCCAACAGACACTTTCGGGGATACCTGTAGTGCACCTTTATAGCCACCCAGTTACGTTGTGACGTTTGGTACACCCAAAGCATTCCTACGGTATCCGGGAGTTGCACAATCTCATGGTCTAAGGAAACGATACTTGACATTAGAAAAGCTCTTAGCAAACGAACTACACGATCTTGTGCTATGCTTAGGATTGGGTCTTGTCCATCACATCATTCTCCTAATGATGTGATCCCGTTATCAATGACATCCAATGTCCATGGTCAGGAAAGCATAACCATCTATTGATCAACGAGCTAGTCAACTAGAGGCTTACTAGGGACATGTTGTGGTCTATGTATTCACACATGTATTACGGTTTCCAGTTAATACGATTATAGCATGAACAATAGACAATTATCATGAACAAGGAAATACAATAATAACCATTTTATTATTGCCTCTAGGGCATATTTCCAACAGCCGAATGGCTGATGCACAGGAAGAGTAATTGAATGTACTAAAATTGTTGATAAATTTAACACATAATAAAAAATGATGTCATGATATAATTCACATATAAGATGACTGGCTAACCAGGGTGGCATTGCAAAATTCACATATATGATGCCTGGCTAAACAAGATGGCATTGCATGATTCACATATACGATAATGAAACTAAACAGATGGCATTGACACAAAGCATGTCTAAACTAAGTAGATGACATCTTTGATGTATACAGTAAGCAATGCAAGGCACCATATGCATGATATTACCAACATCAGCATGCCAAGTTAGAACGAAGACCTCATGGGGTAAATAGGAGTGGTCTTCTGCTTCTGAATCCCCCTCAGAATAGTTATCTTCCTCTTGATTACGATCCGAAATGGGTGGAGGGGGGCTGCCTTTGCGCCCACCATGGAGCGATGTCTGCATGAAATTTTATTGCCACGCAAGGCTCGTCTCTTTTGCTCTACATGTTCAGTTCCATTGTGTACAATAACTGACATGCATAGGAATAAAACATAGTGAGATTATGTAAGGAGTGCATGCACAAATCCAGAGTGAAGGTAGAAAACTGTGGATAGACCCAAAACCAATGATAGCAGGCAGATAATAGCTTTAGTTAAAAAATACAGATAATGGCTCCTATATTATTTGTTTGCACCCAACATGAAACTCATAGTACACACCCGAGATTAACCAGATAGTAGACATATAGTACTGATTGCTGCCCCAATATGTACCCCACAACCATTTAAAAACTCAAGTTTCAGCATAAGTTTGGACCTGAGTCGGAGTCTAATAGGTGAACACGACGATAAAGTAGCATGTCATCATATTAAGCGATGCATAACATAAGCAGACACGGAAGAGTGCGACCTCTCTTGCGGACCCGTGTAGTCCTCAAGGTCATCTGCTCAATTGATGATGGTAATGCAGTCTGGAGAGTCTGGAGAGCGGATCCCTGCTGTGGTGAACCCTTCCGTCGTTGGAGCAGCTGAGCTAGGGTGGAACACAGCACCGCAGGAGTAGGACAAACCACACAAGGTTTTCTTTGACACATATCTGTAA
Organism: Triticum aestivum; assembly: GCF_018294505.1. NCBI lineage: Eukaryota > Viridiplantae > Streptophyta > Magnoliopsida > Poales > Poaceae > Triticum > Triticum aestivum. Next base: position 395,691,815 of record NC_057799.1, read on the forward strand.
CATAAGTAATTGTGTAAGGGCTTGTTTGAATTTGAGGATTCTAACAATGCAGGGATGGGAAATAGACAGGAATAGGATTGGAATGCACGTGCAAAACAGAGAATTTAAAAACACTGGATTTCTGCCAATCTGGGTGTTTGGTTCACAAGAATTGGAAGATCACAGGATGCAAAGAAGCATGGTGAGATTAAGTCAAACCACAAGAAGTGTACAACCTCTTTGGCGAAGCCATGTCGATCTCAGCATGATTGGGTTGGCCGGTGAGGATGCTCCGGCTGACTTGGCTATCGGAGGAGGGGAAGAAGATCTTAGGTGTCTGGAGAGGGAGCCCGAGGTACTGCTCCGCTGTGATGGAGGGTTTCGTCGTTGGAGCAGCTCCGGTGAGTTGTACGATGCCGAAGCTGAAGCAGGACAAGAGAGACAACGTTAACCTGAGTGGAATTCTAATAGCATCTCCAATAGATGACGTAAAATACATAACCACAAAGTGCTAGATGTATACATGAGCCGCTCATCTCTGAACTTAACTGCTGAAACTGAATTTAACTGTCGAAACTGAACTTAACTGTCGAAACTGAATTTTGCTGTTGAAACTGAATTTTACTGTCGAAATTGAACGCACTAGAGGTGAGGCTACAAGTCATTCGACTAACTTTTTCATCTCTGGTCAGTCGATTTTGCAGCCGTTGGATACGAAATTAAGGGCCTGCAGTTCATCTTCAACCTCCACCCCCCTGAGCCGCCAGCCACCACCGGCCAAACAGCCGCCCCCCGCGG
>NC_057799.1:395692997-395846019 GCF_018294505.1 Triticum aestivum
GCTTTTTCTCCGGTGATCCCCACGCCACCGCCCCACCACCGTCGGCAACAACCGCCCCCACCCTGAACCCTAAGATAGATAGTGGGGTACCTCTCCGGTGAGCCCCCCTCCCCGCTGCGGCTGGTTCTTCCTTAACTCCGGCGACCCCCCACCCCCTGAAAATTGACTGACCCAAAAGTCGATTTAGTCGACTGAAGTGTAGCTAAATCGGAGCAGCATCGCAAGAAAGAGCAAGAGCGAGAGCAGCAGCGCGAGCACGAGCAAGATCAAGAGCAGACCAGGCAGGGGACCGAGAGCAAGAGCAGCGCAGCAGCGCGAGCGAGAGCTAAAGCAGCAGCAGCTCCTACTGATGTGGACGTCGCCGCCGAGGGAGCGACGCCGTGGAGGAAGTGGCTGGCGACGCCGCCGTGGATGGAGCCACGTCGTGTTGGCTCGGGACCAAGCGCCGGCAGCACCGTGAGATCGAATCAAGAAGAAAATGCAGCGATTAATGTACAACCTATTTGGTGGCGCCGATTAGGCCGCAGCTTCATCCGAGGAAACGGTGATGATGATGCTCTTCCAGTGGTGCAGGTGAAGACGGCGGTGTGGGAATGGAGGTGGCGTGAAAGACGAGGGGAATGTCGGGGCAGCTCCTTGGAGGTGGAGGACGGGGTGGCTGAACCGGCGGGACAACCAGATCGACGACGGATTGTCATCCGGTATGGTGGATGAGGGACGTCGAGGTGTTGCTGTGGACGACGTCGTCAGGGAAGAGGCTCCGGCTGGGTGGCGGATGGAGGAGGGTGTGGGGCTTCACAAGTTTTGCCGGCCTCGGTGTACGAATGGGTGGGCGGATGGGATGGGAGTGGGGAACCATGGCTTAGGGACGCGCTTGTCCGAAATATGGGGTAAGTTACGAAAGTACCCCCACCAATTTGAGGCGGTTCTTTCGGTTCAGGGGTATCACGGGCATTTCGCGTGCCGGTATTTCACAGGAGGTGGGAGTTTTCGCGCGCGTTGTAATTTTGGAATAGCAAGGCGCGGGTTGAGATGGAGGGAGTTGTCGGAGCACAACGAGACAAAGATATATCTTAAATATTTCGGGCTAACAAGGCGTGGGTTGAAATTTCCAGACAAGCCTAACCTGTACTGTACCAAATCAATTCGCACTACAAATGTCATTCAAAACTTTGAATTCATGTTATGTTCAATTAAAATATTTCTCTACGTGTATAATGCATGCAACCTAGTACTCAAATGAACGTTTTAGTGCATTCCAAACGTATATACTACCGCTTCAATATGAACTAAATTTGAATTCTTTTCTCTATTTGAATAAGATCTACAATAATGATTGTTGTGAAGTCAAAGCATTTGAATTCGTTTCTCTGTTTAATAAGATCTACAATCGTCATTATTGTTAAGTTAAACCATCGTTTGTGTATTATCTTCACAGCACACCACATGATTAGTCTCGAGTTACATATGAACTATGTGTACTATTTGAACTCAAACTCGATTTTTGAATCCACTTTATGTTGATTTCAATCATAGTACATTTCAAGCTCTAGCTAGATCTTCACAAACTGTGACACCCAAAAAAAATTTAATTGGATTTTTTTTCAAACTTTTATTTGAGGAGGGTATTTAAATTTTCTTCTAAAGGACTCTCCCTCTCAAAAACTTTCCTTTATGGCAAGCGTTTCATTTGGATTCACCCAAGACTTGATTTTGGTCTTGGAGGTTTGCCCCTTTTTATTTGGACTCAAACCAAAATACTTCTCTCTTGGAAAAATGTCTTTTGACAATTCCTTTGAAAAGCCCTATAGCTTTTGGAATGATCTTTTCCACTTTCAACAAATCTCTCTTGGCATGACCTATGTGCAAATCCTCTTCCACAAACCTTTCCCCACCTTTGGATCATGATATACCTCAAATCCAGCAAGTTGAACCTCTCCATATATTTATTTCCTTTTATTTCTTATCAAAAACAATTTCTGCCTTCTATTCTAGCTCTTGGAGATTTACAAAGGAGCTACCCTTTGTGTTTTGATTTTTGCCCCAAAACCAATTTCCCTTCCTAGTCCTTTGAACCCTCAACCAAGATCCATGAAGATCCACTGGTCTCCAGTTCAAATTTTTCAAACTATTCTTGCTGCAAGTTTGGACCAGATTTACAAATTTGATGAAATTCATTCAAATCCCTCTCCAAAAATTCTGAGAAAAATCAGGCAGCCTCTGGGTGCATTGAGAGGTCACCTCACCAAGTCCCAGCTCCAGGAAAATTTTTCTTCACACCAAATCATTTCATCGAACACTTTCAGAGCACTGTCAATGTCATGTTCAGTCAAATTCAGTTAACAGTGTCTGAACCACTGTCGTTTCTTCAGTGTCCGTTGCCAATCTCACCAGTGCCCCGGCGTCGCCGTGTTTCCTGTCCCCTCCCCCTTGTCCTCTGCACCGCACGAGCGCCGGCGTCGGCGATGAGCAGGAGGAGGTGCGCCGCCCCGTGACCGACGCCAGCGGCGGCTTTGCGGCCGCCAGGAAGAAGCACAGCGTAGACGGCGCTGACCAGCACCGCCCAAGCCACCGGAGGCCGCCGCGTGGTCTTCCACTCCCCCGTGCACGCTGCCACCCTCGTCGTGAACTGCTAGGCGTGGAGCGCGCTCTCTGCCGCCGCCGTGCCAGTACAGCGACCCCGACGAAGACCGACGCCATTACGCCATGCCCGACCAAGTTTAGAAGTGGAACGGGACCAGTAACTCTCACTGGTGCTGCCTGGCCACCTAAACCCTCTGCCAAGCCACCGCCTCGCCGTAATCGCTCGCCGGAGATTCTCTGTTCACGGCCACCCCCTCGAGCCGCCTATAAATAGAGGCCCCGAGCTCCAGCTAGTACCCACACCACCTCTGCACTCCACCAAGACCCCGCCTAGCCACTTGAAGAGCCCCGAGGGAGTCTCCTTCCTCAACTCCGGCCGCCGCGACCCGCCACGGGATCCAGCTCGATTCGCTCCCGTGCGTGCACCTCTGCAACCCATCTCTTGCCAGTAACTCTCTAGTGCATCCCTCCTGACCCGCGCTTCAATTCGAAGTTTGCAGCACATCACCGGAGTTCCCCACCATCGCCCGAGCCGCCGTCCGCCGGAGAAAGTGTCGCCATCGACGTGGTGCTCTCCGACACGCAAGTCCACCACCCACCGATGCGGAAGGACACGCTGATACTCTTGGTACACTCTGATCTCCCTGACTTGCCGTGGTTCGACGCCGGCGACCACCGCAGCCTTCGGGCGCCGGCGAGGTTTTTCAAACCTGACATGTGGACCCCCCACGTCAGCCTCTCTTCTTTCACCCCCGAAGCGTTTTCTGTTCGCGCCTTCGGGCAGAGTATGTTTTCTCTGTGGGCTGGCGCGTTTCTATTCGAACCGTTTTCTGTTTTCTTAGTTAAGCCCCTGGAACTTTTCTGTTTCATTACAGATGAGTCCCTGGACAGAAACCCTTATAACTTTTTAATGAAAAGTGATTCTTGAGTGATTCTTTTTTTGACAGTCTTATAATTTTGTCTAGTTTCTTATGGGATTTATTTGAAATTTTTTTGGAACAACCTTATTGCACGCTTTGGTTTTCACGCTAGTATACATTTCCGATATACCGTAGTTCCGGGAGAGGTGACGGAGCCGCGAACTTCGCCGAGCTAGACTCCGACTTCTCCGAACCAGGCAAGCATGTTTGAACCTTTGATATGGTAGGTGTTTTGCATGTTTGCGTGAAGGGTTGTGCATGGCATATGAGTACCGGTGAGTATCTCGTTGCATGTGAGGCAACTACCCGTGCGTTCCAAAGTTACTGTGATCTCTCATGAGAGATGGCCTAGTCATGTGGTGACATAAAGGGCAGTAAGGTGGTACTGTTGTAGCATGCCAGCCTTACATCATCCGATTAATTCCGACGTTAACGTGAACGGAGTCACGTTATCGTTCTTCCCCCTTCCGTGCTACCACATGTTTTCTGCCAGAATACGGTTTAGTAAGTTGGTAACCTCTTTCCGTGTACACACCAAATAGAGGGGCCGGGATGATGGTTCCATGGTCCTGGATTAAAGCCAGTCATCCGGTCAGGGGGCATGGGTGTTTCCGGTAGGGACCGAGAGGGGGCACCCCTTAGAGCGCGCGTATAGAAATTTGATCCCATGCTACACGAGGTTGTAGCCTCCCCGTCTCAAGGTTTTTCTTGAATGTTGCCGAGGGTGATTCCTGGCTTTGGAATGTTGAATGGGTGTGTACTGGTTAGACGTGTTTCTTCCAAAACACCTTAAACGGAACTAGTCCCCGTGACTACTGAAATCCGTTGGCTGTGGTTAAAGTACAAACTCTGCAGAGTCAAATCCTTCCAAGTCATCGTATCCATGGTCAAGTAACGTGATCAGCGTATCCATGTCTATGTCATAACCTCGTGGTATATTTTTCTTTCCGGTCAGCGAGCATGAATAGTAAATTTGGTTGAACGTTATTCCTGTGGATGGACTAACCCTGTTGTTTATCTCATGCCTGATTATTCTCTTGATATGATTTAAAATTCATGAGCTACTAAGTTATGAATATAAGCCCTGTATGTGATGTCGCTCAGATGTCCGACTGTGGCATGTTTGTCTTTTATTTTCAATATAAGCCCTTTATGTGATGTCGCTCAGACGTCCGACTGTGGCATGTTTGTCCTTTATTTTCATCATAAGCCCTTTATGTGATGTCGCTCAGACGTCCGACTGTGGCATGTTTGTCCTTTATTTTCATCAAGCCCTTTATGTGGTGTCGCCTTGACGCCCGACTGCGGCATTGTTATTCTTGCATTTTCCTCCCGAGGAGTCATTCAGACCCTCGTTTGCCACCCAGTATATTATTTTGGGATTTCGGGAGGACTACCGCCCGACTTCTCTTTTATTTTCCGTACAGTATTATCTCTATGTCTGAGTGCAGTTGTTAATCTGTTCATACGCTTCATGTTTACATTTGTTATATCTTATGTCCGAACTGTCTTGCGAGTACTTTCATAGTACTCACCTGGCTTGTTGATTTGGCCAGATGTTGACGAAGGCGATCTCATGGATGAAGAGTTTGATAGTGAGTCCGACGCCTAGAGGAATCCCAATCAATCCCGTGCGATCCTGGATATTGGTCACTTGTATCGTATACGCTTCCGCCACCCGCAATAAATCTCCTCGAGCTTCACTCCGATGCTCGAAGAGCTGTAGTTTTCAAGAGTCATATCACCCACCCCGCTGTGATATTTTTTCCACCACCGTTGTTATCGTGAGTTAGTAGTTATGCCACCCTATCCGCCGTTATGTTTTATCGGCGTGCATGTAATAAATTGTTGAGCAGTCTCCGCTCAACCTTGTATTATATTCAGTACTCCTGGTATTTTTCTTCTGTGACCAAGGTATTGTCTACCAGTGAGAAGGAATTCTTCTTTACTGGTCTGTAAAAGGGATTGGTCTCTCAATAAATATTTTATTGAAAAACCTGTCGTGACAAGCTTGGTACCAGAGCCAGGCTGACTGTAGGAAGCCACTAGGTGCGATCGCTAATCGGTTATTAGCGTCTTTTGTGCTTTTTCAGCATTTTGCAAATGTAGCTATTTTCTGTTGGTCATCATAAATTTATGACTTGACTACTCAGAATTTTTGCCTACTTTTGTAGATGGCTGGCAGCAACTGCGAGACTCGAGTGTTCACTAACGTGCCCGAGGGGTTTGTCAAACTCCTCGTCTCCATCACCACGCTCGCGATCGGGCCAGCGACTCGTCCGGAGTTCACGCTTTACCAGCACAAGCTCAGCGACGACGTGTCTATGCACCAAGCCGTGGTGCAATTCAAGGGAGGACGTTCTACGTCTCGCCACTTCCGTTTTGTGGGAAGGGCCATGCCTACGGAGAGGCATGCCATGCAGATGGCTGCCCGTGAGGCGATAGCTCGCCTTCGGGACATTCTTCCTATGATGAAGACTCGTCGCTACCGCTACCTCCCATGCCATGTGCCATATACTTGTCACTATGCATTCGCCTGCCATAGGGGAGAGCGTGATGAAGCCATCGAGATGGTCGTGGAGTATCTCAAAGCTCTGGAGGAGTCTTTCGACAACCTCGTGGACGATCTTGTGGCTGCCCGCATGGACTTAGTTCGGGGCGGTCCTGCCTGCAGGAAGGAGCTTCTTCACATGGCACCACCACTGACATTCGTCTCATCCTCAGCATCTTATGCACCGGCCATTTTGGCCACTGCTCGCCGTCTGCCTACCACTGAGGAGTTCGACCGAGTCATCGCTCCTACTCCAGTCAGAGCTGCACCGCCTGCCACACCCGCACTGCCGCCTGTCGCACCCGCGCCATCACCGTAGCGCAGTGCTACGCGCCAGGAGCCTGCTAGAGAGGAGGTGGAGGTTGAATCTCCTGCACCGCTGAGCTTTGCCCTCGGCAAGGGAAAGGACATCGTCACCATCTCCGACTGAGAGCGCCGAGTAGTCGCGCATTATGTCTGCTTGTATGATGTGTTTTATCTATACGCTAGTTTGTATTAGTGTGTTCGCTGCTTTCCGGAGGGGTCACCTGCTATGCTTGTGGTGAAGAAGGGCACTATGCTAAACAGTGTACAAAGCCAAGGAACTCGGCCCCCAAGCCAAACAATGGTGGGAACAATCCAGCCCCCAGGCGCAACAATTTCAATCCCAACAACAACCACAGGAAGGGTCACCTGAACCATGTGACCAGGGAAGAAGCGCAGAATGCCCCAGACATCGTGCTCGGTACGTTCCCTGTCAACACAGTACCTGCCACGGTTTTGTTTGATTCTGGAGCTTCCCATTCGTTCGTTTCGAAGAATTTTGTTTTGCAATATGGTTTTCCGATACTTCCCTTGGAAAAGTCTATGGTCATCAAGTCCCCCGGAAATAAACAGATCGCTCAGAGTTACTGCCAAGGAGTGATCATTGAGTTCGAAGGACTACAGTTCCAAGCTAATCTCATCGTGTTGGAAAATAAAGGACTGGATGTCATCTTAGGAATGGACTGGTTGACCACCAACAAAGGATTTATTGATTGTTTCAATCGAACTGTGATCCTCAACCATCATCACGGCAAGACAATAAAGGTTACAGCTCAAGAAAGACCCCTTTCACGGCAACCAAAATTGAACAAAGTGGACATTTCAGAACTAAGAAAAGTTCCAGTGGTATGCGAGTTTCCTGACGTATTTCCTGAAGAACTACCAGGCATGCCACCAGACCGAGAGATAGAGTTCAGCATTGAACTAGCACCTGGCACCGCTCCCATCTATAAGAAGCCTTATAGAATGGCACCCTCAGAATTGGTAGAATTGAAGGAGCAGATAAAGGAATTACTAGACAAAGGTTTTATTCGAGCCAGCTCCTCACCTTGGGGTTCGCCAGTATTATTCGCCAAGAAAAAGGATGGGACACTAAGATTGTGTATAGACTATCGAGCCCTCAATATGGTCACCATCAAAAACAAATGTCCGATGCCACGGATAAATGATTTGTTTGACCAGCTCGCACAAGCCAAGGTGTTCTCAAAAATTGATTTGAGGTCGGGATATCATCAATTGAAAGTACGGACAGAAGATATCCCTAAGACAGCGCTTACCTCAAGATACGGATTATATGAGTTCACAGTGATGCCTTTTGGACTAACGAACCCCCCCGCATATTTCGTCCACCTCATGAACAAAGTGTTTATGAAATTCATGGAAAAATTTGTTGTGGTGTTCATTGACGATATTCTGGTTTACTCAAGGACACCGGAAGAGCACGCTGAGCATCTCAGAATTGTTTTGGGAGAATTAAGGAAACATCAGTTGTACGCCAAATTTAGCAAGTGTGAGTTTTGGCTAAAGCAAGTTGGTTTCCTAGGCCACATATTAAGCCAAGAAGGCGTGGCCGCAGACCCAGAAAAAGTAAAAGCCATACTTGACTGGAAGCCACCCGCCAACGTGACAGATGTGCGGAGTTTCCTTGGAATGGCCGGATATTACAGAAGATTTATTGAAGGATTCTCCACTGTGGCAAAACCAATGACCCAGTTGCTCAAGAAAGACAAGAAATTTGTATGGACGGAAGCATGCGAGAGAAGCTTCCAAGAGCTTAAGAAGAAGCTAACAACCGCACCGGTCTTAACTGTGCCAGACATACACAAGAGTTTTGAAGTATATTGTGACGCATCCCGGAAAGGCCTCGGATGTGTGCTGATGCAGGATGGCAAAGTTGTCGCGTATGCCTCCAGGCAACTGCGGAAACATGAGGAAAATTACCCAACGCACGACTTGTAGCTAGCCGCAGTCATTCATGCACTCAAGGAGTGGAGACACTTTCTGTTGGGAAATCATTGTGAAATATATACGGACCATAAGAGCCTTAAATATATTTTCACGCAACCAGAGCTAAACTTGCGCCAACGACGCTGGTTGGAATTGGTCAAGGACTATGATGTCTGTATTCACTACCATCCAGGGAAAGCAAATGTAGTGGCAGATGCCCTTAGTCAGAACCCCAGCCCAGACAACGACGATCCACAAAACTTGAGGCCTGAGTTTCAGCAGGAGTTCACTAGACTCAACATGGTGTTAGTCTCTGAGGGCACCGTATCGAATCAGGAGATACATCCCACCCTCGTGGAACAAATTAAGAAGGCTCAACAAGGGCACCCCAGCATCGAAGGAATAAAGAGGAAGATGAGCCTTGGCAAGGCTTCAGAGTTCGTCGCTGACAGTGAAGGAATATTATGGTACGGGGACAGACTTTGCGTACCTAACATTGAGGAACTCAAGCAACAAATCCTAACCGAGAGCCACACCGCCCCATATTCAATCCACCCTGGAGGAACCAAAATGTATAAAGACATTCAGGAAAGATTTTGGTGGCACGGTATGAAGAGAGATATAGCCGCATTTATTGCTTGTTGCGATTCATGTCAGCGCATCAAGGCCGAGCATCAAAAGCCAGCAGGGCTACTCCAGCCAAACAGGATACCGGAGTGGAAATGGGATGAAATAGGAATGGACTTCATCGTTGGACTACCTCGATCACAGCGCGGTAATGACGCCATATGGGTCATTACAGACCGACTAACCAAGGTAGCCCAATTCATCCTCGTGAAGACAACCTACTCCACACAAAGGCTAGCCAAGCTTTATCTCTCCCGTATAGTTTGTTTGCACGGAGTCCCAAAGACTATAATATCCGACCGAGCCACTCAATTTGTCTCTAAATTTTGGGATCACTTACAACAAGCTCTGGGCACGCAACTAGCCTTCAGTACAGCATACCACCCTCAGACTGATGGACAAACGGAACGCGTAAACCAAATCCTAGAGGACATGCTGAGAGCCTGTGTGCTCACCTATGGATCCAGTTGAGAAGAGAGTTTGCCATATGCCGAGTTTGCCTACAACAACAGTTACCAAGCCAGCTTACAGATGGCACCCTTTGAAGCATTGTACGGACGGAGGTGTCGTACCCCACTGAATTGGTGAGAAACAGGTGACAGCCGTATCTTCGGCCCAGACATGCTTAAAGAGGCCGAGGAGAAAGTAAAGCAGATCAGGGACAGACTCAAGACAGCGCAAAGCCGACAAAAGAGCTATTACGATCAAAAACATCGTGAGGTCAGTTTTGAACCCGGTGATTCCGTATACCTACGAGTGTCTCCCTGCAACGGTTCAAAATTAAGGGGAAACTAGCCCCAAGATTTATTGGACCATTCTGTATAGTTGCACGAAGAGGCACCATAGCCTACCAGCTAGAACTACCCAAGGAGCTGTCAGATGTCCATGACGTATTCCACGTCTCACAATTGAGGAAATGTATAAGTAACCCGGAGAAGCATGTATCCCATGAGAGCATTGATGTGCAATCAGATCTCACCTACAGAGAACGACCAGTAAAGATATTGGAAGAATCTGAACGGAGGACCCGACAGAAAACAACTAAATTTTTCAAAGTTCAGTGGAGCAACCACACCGAGGATGAAGCTACATGGGAAAGGGAAGATTTTCTTCAGGCAGAGTACCCATATCTATTTGAGGATCAGCAGAAATCTCGAGGACGAGATTTTTCCTAAGGGGGTAGGTGTTGTGACACCCAAAAAAAATTTAATTGGATTTTTTTTCAAACTTTTATTTGAGGAGGGTATTTAAATTTTCTTCTAAAGGACTCTCCCTCTCAAAAACTTTCCTTTATGGCAAGCGTTTCATTTGGATTCACCCAAGACTTGATTTTGGTCTTGGAGGTTTGCCCTTTTTATTTGGACTCAAACCAAAATACTTCTCTCTTGGAAAAATGTCTGTTGACAATTCCATTGAAAAGCCCTATAGCTTTTGGAATGATCTTTTCCACTTTCAACAAATCTCTCTTGGCATGACCTATGTGCAAATCCTCTTGCACAGACCTTTCCCCACCTTTGGATCATGATATACCTCAAATCCAGCAAGTTGAACCTCTCCATATATTTATTTCCTTTTATTTCTTATCAAAAACAATTTCTGCCTTCTATTCTAGCTCTTGGAGATTTACAAAGGAGCTACCCTTTCTGTTTTGATTTTTGCCCCAAAACCAATTTCCCTTCCTAGTCCTTTGAACCCTCAACCAAGATCCATGAAGATCCACTGGTCTCCAGTTCAAATTTTTCAAACTATTCTTGCTGCAAGTTTGGACCAGATTTGCCAAATTTGATGAAATTCATTCAAATCCCTCTCCAAAAATTCTGAGAAAAATCAGGCAGCCTCTGGGTGCATTGAGAGGTCACCTCACCAAGTCCCAGCTCCAGGAAAATTTTTCTTCACACCAAATCATTTCATCGAACTACTTCAGAGCACTGTCAATGTCATGTTCAGTCAAATTCAGTTAACAGTGTCTGAACCACTGTCGTTTCTTCAGTGTCCATTCCCAATCTCACCAGTGCCCCGGCGTCGTCGTGTTTCTTGTCCCCTCCCCCTTGTCCTCTGCACCGCACGAGCGCCTGGATGCTTGCGGGCGTCGGCGACGAGCAGGAGGAGGTGCGCCGCCCCGTGACCGACGCCAGCGGCGGCTTTGCGGCCGCCAGGAAGAAGCACAGCGTAGACGGCGCTGACCAGCGCCGCCCAAGCCACCGGAGGCCGTCGCGTGGTCTTCCACTCCCCCGTTCGTGCTGCCACCCTTGTCGTGAACCGCTAGGCGCAAAGCGCGCTCTCTGCCACCGTCGTGCCAGTACGGCAACCCCGACGAAGACCGACGCCATTACGCCATGCCCGACCAAGTTTAGCAGTGGAACGGGACCAGTAACTCTCACTGGTGCTGCCTGGCCACCTAAACCCTCTGCCAAGCCACTGCCTCGCCATAATCGCTCACCGGAGATTCTCCGTTCACGGCCACCCCCTCGAGCCGCCTATAAATAGAGGCCCCGAGCTCCAGCTAGTACCCACACCACCTCTACACTCCACCAAGACCCCTCCTAGCACTGGAAGAGCCCCGAGGGAGTCTCCTTCCTCAACTCCAGCCGCCGCGACCCGCCATGGAATCCAGCTCGATTCGCTCCCGTGCATGCACCTCTGCATCCCATCTCTTGCCAGTAACTCTCTAGTGCATCCCTCCTTCTGACCCGCACTTCAATTCGAAGTTTGCAGCACACCACCGGAGTTCCCCACCATCGCCCGAGCCGCCGTCCGCCGGAGAAAGTGTCGCCGTCGACGTGGTGCTCTCCGACGCCCAAGTCCACCACCCACCGACACGGAAGGACACGCTGATACTCTTGGTACACTCCGATCTCCCTGACTTGCCGTGGTTCGACGCCGGCGACCACCGCAGCCTTCGGGCGCCGGCGAGGTTTTTCAAACCTGACATGTGGACCCCCCACGTCAGCCTCTCTTCTTTCACCCCCGAAGCGTTTTCTGTTGGCGCCTTCGGGCAGAGTACGTTTTCTCTGTGGGCTGGCGCGTTTCTATTCGAACCGTTTTCTGTTTTCTCAGTTAAGCCCCTGGAACTTTTCTGTTTCATTACAGATGAGTCCCTGGACAGAAACCCTTATAACTTTTTAATGAAAAGTGATTTTTGAGTGATTCTTTTTCTGACAGTCTTATAATTTTGTCTAGTTTTTTATGGGATTTATTTGAAATTTTTTTTGAACAACCTTATTGCACGCTTTGGTTTTCACGCTAGTATACATTTCCGATATACCGTAGGTTCCGGGAGAGGTGACGGAGCCGCGAACTTCGCCGAGCTAGACTCCGACTTCTCCGAACCAGGCAAGCATGTTTGAACCTTTGATATGGTAGGTGTCTTGCATGTTTGCATGAAGGGTTGTGCATGGCATATGAGTACCGGTGAGTATCTCGTTGCATGTGAGGTAACTACCCGTGCGTTCCAAAGTTACTGTGATCTCTGATGAGAGATGGCCTAGTCATGTGGTGACATGAAGGGCAGTAAGGTGGTACTGTTGTAGCATGCCAGCCTTACGTCATCCGATTAATTCCGACGTTAACGTGAACGGAGTCACGTTATCGTTCTTCCCCCTTCCGTGCTACCACATGTTTTCTGCCAGAATACGGTTTAGTAAGTTGGTAACCTCTTTCCGTGTACACACCAAATAGAGGGGCCGGGATGATGGTTCCATGGCCCTGGATTAAAGCCAGTCATCCGGTCAGGGGGCATGGGTGTTTCTGGTTGGGACCGAGAGGGGGCACCCCTTAGAGCGCGCGTATAGAAATTTGATCCCATGCTACGCGAAGTTGTAGCCTCCCCGTCTCAAGGTTTTTCTTGAACGTTGCCGAGGGTGATTCCTGGCTTCGGAATGTTGAATGGGTGTGTACTGGTTAGACGTGTTTCTTCCAAAACACCGTAAACGGAACTAGTACCCGTGACTACTGAAATCCGTTGGCTGTGGTTAAAGTACAAACTCTGCAGAGTCAAATCCTTCCGAGTCATCGTATCCATGGTCAAGTAACGTGATCAGCGTATCCATGTCTATGTCATAACCTCGTGGTATATTTTTCTTTCCGGTCAGCGAGCATGAATAGTAAACTTGGCTGAACGTTATTCCTGTGGATGGACTAACCCTGTTGTTTATCTCATGCCTGATTATTCTCTTGATATGATTTAAAATTCATGAGCTACTAAGTTATGAATATAAGCCCTTTATGTGATGTCACTCAGATGTCCGACTGTGGCATGTTTGTCTTTTATTTTCAATATAAGCCCTTGATGTGATGTCGCTCAGACGTCCGACTGTGGCATGTTTGTCCTTTATTTTCATCATAAGCCCTTTATGTGATGTCGCTCAGACGTCCGACTGTGGCATGATTGTCCTTTGTTTTCATCATAAGCCCTTTATGTGGTGTCGCCTTGACGCCCGACTGCGGCATTGTTATTCTTGCATTTTCCTCCCGAGGAGTCATTCAGACCCTCGTTTGCCACCCAGTATATTATTTTGGGATTTCGGGAGGACTACCGCCCAACTTCTCTTTTATTTTCCGTACAGTATTATCTCTATGTCTGAGTGCAGTTGTTAATCTGTTCATACGCTTCATGTTTACATTTGTTATATCTTATGTCCGAACTGTCTTGCGAGTACTTTCATAGTACTCACCTGGCTTGTTGATTTGGCCAGATGTTGACGAAGGCGATCTCATGGATGAAGAGTTTGATAGTCAGTCCGACGCCTAGAGGAATCCCAGTCAGTCCCGTGCGATCCTGGATATTGGTCACTTGTATCGTATACGCTTCCGCCACCCGCAATAAATCTCCTCGAGCTTCACTCCGACGCTCGAAGAGCTGTAGTTTTCAGGAGTCATATCACCCACTCCGCTGTGATATTTTTTCCACCACCGTTGTTATCGTGAGTTAGTAGTTATGCCACCCTATCCGCCGTTATGTTTTATCGGCGTGCATGTAATAAATTGTTGAGCAGTCTCCGCTCAACCTTGTATTATATTCAGTACTCCTGGTATTTTTCTTCTGTGACCAAGGTATTGTCTACCAGTGAGAAGGAATTCTTCTTTACTGGTCCGTAAAAGGGATTGGTCTCTCAATAAATATTTTATTGAAAAACCGGTCGTGACAAGCTTGGTACCAGAGCCAGGCTGACTGTAGGAAGCCACTAGGTGCGATCGCTAATCGGTTATTAGCGTCTTTTGTGCTTTTTCAGCATTTTGCAAATGTAGCTATTTTCTGTTGGTCATCATAAATTTATGACTTGACTACTCAGAATTTTTGCCTACTTTTGTAGATTGCTGGCAGCAACTGCGAGACTCGAGTGTTCACTAACGTGCCCGAGGGGTTTGTCAAACTCCTCGTCTCCATCACCAAGCTCGCGATCGGGCCAGCGACTCGTCCGGAGTTCACGCTTTACCAGCACAAGCTCAGCGACGACGTGTCTATGCACCAAGCCGTGGTGCAATTCAAGGGAGGACGTTCTACGTCTCGCCACTTCCGTTTTGTGGGAAGGTCCATGCCTACGGAGAGGCATGCCATGCAGATGGCTGCCCGTGAGGCGATAGCTCGCCTTCGGGACATTCTTCCTATGATGAAGACTCGTCGCTACCGCTACCTCCCATGCCATGTGCCATATACTTGTCACTATGCATTCGCCTGCCATAGGGGAGAGCGTGATGAAGCCATCGAGATGGTCCTGGAGTATCTCAAAGCTCTGGAGGAGTCTTTCGACAACCTCGTGGACGATCTTGTGGCTGCCCGCATGGACTTAGTTTGGGGCGGTCCTGCCTGTAGGAAGGAGCTTCTTCACATGGCACCACCACTGACATTCGTCTCATCCTCAGCATCTTATGCACCGGCCATTTTGGCCACTGCTCGCCGTCTACCTACCACTGAGGAGTTCGACCGAGTCATCGCTCCTACTCCAGTCAGAGCTGCACCACCTGCCACACCCGCACTGCAGCCTGTCGCACCCGTGCCATCACCGCAGCGCAGTGCTACGCGCTAGGAGCCTGCTAGAGAGGAGGTGGAGGTTGAATCTCCTGCACCGCTGAGCCTTGCCCTCGGCAAGGGAAAGGACATCGTCACCATCTCCGACTGAGAGCACCGAGTAGCCGCGCGTTATGTCTGCTTGTATGATGTGTTTTATCTGTACGCTAGTTTGTATTAGTGTGTTCGCTGCTTTCCGGAGGAGTGTGCTAGCTTTAATAACATGTCAGGATTGTGTATGCACATCCTGAGTGCTGTATCGTGTGTTTGCGTTTCGCGTGTAAGTTATGTGCTAAGCAGTTCTTCTCCGTGCGAAATCGTTCTTGTTTTCTTGAAAAATCTTGAGGTCTTTTAAATTTTTGCCTTTGCAAGATTTTCCACGTGTCACACAGTTCTTCTCATGAGTATTGCAAAATAATACCCCCCAGACTGGAAAAATGTCTCGCCCATGGACTCGCTCCATGCCCAATCAGGCAGAAGGAGTTTATAGGACACAGACTAGCAACAACTTCACTCAGGGACAGTCCAGTCAACAGGACAGCGAAGCAGCCTTGTCTCAATTATGTCGTCTCTTCGAACAGAGCCAGCAACAGCTCCAAGAGATGATGACCCACGTCATCAATATGGGAAACCACCGTGAGCCGTACTAGCCACACTCCAAGTTATCTGAGTTACAGAAGACTCGCCCTTCAACGTTTGCTCACACCGATAGGCCGCTGGAAGCCGATGATTGGCTTCGTGACATCGAAAGGAAGCTAATTATTGCTCAGTGTTCCGATCATGAGAAGGTGCTTTATGCACCACACTACCTTACTGGAGCAGCTGCAGCATGGTGGGAAAACTTCCTACACATGCATCCCAGTGAACACAACATCACCTGGGAAGAGTTCAAGGAAGGCTTTCGTGGGGCACACATCCCCAGGAGCATCATAAAAATCAAGAAGAGAGAATTTGATGACCTCAAGCAAAGAGGCATGTCAGTGACAGAATACAACGGTCAGTTTACCCAGCTATCTCGTTATGCCTACGACGAGCATATGACGGAGAACAAGAGGATGGAGAAATTCCTGGACGGCCTGACACCGGCACTAAGATGCCAACTGGTTGTACACACTTTCCTGGATTTTAAAACTCTGGTTGACAAGGCCATTACCTTGGAGAATGAGCGCCGTAGTCTGGAAAATATCCGTAAGCGAAAGAGGGACAAGACGACTCTTGCTCGCAACAACCGAGGCAAGACTGAGGTTCCAAGGACAGAAGCGAGGAAATCCACGACTACTGATCTAAGGCACATCAGACAGTTTCATTCCAGGGACAAGGAGTTCCCGTACCGTCCAGGGGTCACCTGCTATGCTTGTGGTGAAGAAGGGCACTATGCTAAACAGTGTACAAAGCCAATGAACTCGGCCCCCAAGCCAAACAATGGTGGGAACAATCCAGCCCCCAGGCGCAACAATTTCAATCCCAACAACAACCACAGGAAGGGTCACCTGAACCATGTGACCAGGGAAGAAGCGCAGAATGCCCCAGACATCGTGCTCGGTACGTTCCCTGTCAACACAGTACCTGCCACGGTTTTGTTTGATTCTGGAGCTTCCCATTCGTTCGTTTCGAAGAATTTTGTTTTGCAACATGGTTTTCCGATACTTCCCTTGGAAAAGTCTATGGTCATCAAGTCCCCCGGAAATAAACAGATCGCTCAGAGTTACTGCCAAGGAGTGATCATTGAGTTCAAAGGACTACAGTTCCAAGCTAATCTCATCGTGTTGGAAAATAAAGGACTGGATGTCATCTTAGGAATGGACTGGTTGACCGCCAACAAAGGATTTATTGATTGTTTCAATCGGACTGTGATCCTCAACCATCATCACGGCAAGACAATAAAGGTTACAGCTCAAGAAAGACCCCAGTCACGGCAACCAAAATTGAACAAAGTGGACATTTCAGAACTAAGAAAAGTTCCAGTGGTATGCGAGTTTCCTAACGTATTTCCTGAAGAACTACCAGGCATGCCACCAGACCGAGAGATAGAGTTCAGCATTGAACTAGCACCTGGCACCGCTCCCATCTATAAGAAGCCTTATAGAATGGCACCCTCAGAATTGGTAGAATTGAAGGAGCAGATAAAGGAATTACTAGACAAAGGTTTTATTCGAGCCAGCTCCTCACCTTGGGGTTCGCCAGTATTATTCGCCAAGAAAAAGGATGGGACACTAAGATTGTGTATAGACTATCGAGCCCTCAATATGGTCACCATCAAAAAGAAATATCCGATGCCACGGATAAATGATTTGTTTGACCAGCTCGCACAAGCCAAGGTGTTCTCAAAAATTGATTTGAGGTCGGGATATCATCAATTGAAAGTACGGACAGAAGATATCCCTAAGACAGCGTTTACCTCCAGATACGGATTATATGAGTTCACAGTGATGCCTTTTTGACTAACGAACGCCCCCGCATATTTCGTCCACCTCATGAACAAAGTGTTTATGAAATTCATGGACAAATTTGTTGTGGTGTTCATTGACGATATTCTGGTTTACTCAAGGACACCGGAAGAGCACGCTGAGCATCTCAGAATTGTTTTGGGAGAATTAAGGAAACATCAGTTGTACGCCAAATTTAGCAAGTGTGAGTTTTGGCTAAAGCAAGTTGGTTTCCTAGGCCACATATTAAACCAAGAAGGCGTGGCCATAGACCCAGAAAAAGTCAAAGCCATACTTGACTGGAAGCCACCCGCCAACGTGACAGATGTGCGGAGTTTCCTTGGAATGGCCGGATATTACAGAAGATTTATTGAAGGATTCTCCACTGTGGCAAAACCAATGACCCAGTTGCTCAAGAAAGACAAGAAATTTGTATGGACGGAAGCATGCGAGAGAAGCTTCCAAGAGCTTAAGAAGAAGCTAACAACCGCACCGGTCTTAACTGTGCCAGACATACACAAGAGTTTTGAAGTATATTGTGACGCATCCCGGAAAGGCCTCGGATGTGTGCTGATGCAGGATGGCGAAGTTGTCGCGTATGCCTCCAGGCAAC
Organism: Triticum aestivum; assembly: GCF_018294505.1. Classification (NCBI taxonomy): domain Eukaryota; kingdom Viridiplantae; phylum Streptophyta; class Magnoliopsida; order Poales; family Poaceae; genus Triticum; species Triticum aestivum. The sequence goes on from NC_057799.1 coordinate 395,710,975, forward strand.
TGCGGAAACATGAGGAAAATTACCCAACGCACGACTTGGAGCTAGCCGCAGTCATTCATGCACTCAAGGAGTGGAGACACTTTCTGTTGGGAAATCGTTGTGAAATATATACGGACCATAAGAGCCTTCAATATATTTTCACGCAACCAGAGCTAAACTAGCGCCAACGACGCTGGTTGGAATTGGTCAAGGACTATGATGTCTGTATTCACTACCATCCAGGGAAAGCAAATGTAGTGGCATATGCCCTTAGTCGGAACCCCAGCCCAGACAACGACGATCCACAAAACATGAGGCCTGAGTTTCAGCAGGAGTTCACTAGACTCAACATGGTGTTAGTCTCTGAGGGCACCGTATCGAATCAGGAGATACATCCCACCCTCGTGGAACAAATTAAGAAGGCTCAACAAGGGCACCCCAGCATCGAAGGAATAAAGAGGAAGATGAGCCTTGGCAAGGCTTCAGAGTTCGTCGCTGACAGTGAAGGAATATTATGGTACGGGGACAGATTTTGCGTACCTAACATTGAGGAACTCAAGCAACAAATCCTAACCAAGAGCCACACCGCCCCATATTCAATCCACCCTGGAGGAACCAAAATGTATAAAGACATTCAGGAAAGATTTTGGTGGCACGGTATGAAGAGAGATATAGCCGCATTTATTGCTTGTTGCGATTCATGTCAGCGCATCAAGGCCGAGCATCAAAAGCCAGCAGGGCTACTCCAGCCAAACAGGATACCGGAGTGGAAATGGGATGAAATAGGAATGGACTTCATCGTCGGACTACCTCGATCACAGCGCGGTAATGACGCCATATGGGTCATTACAGACCGACTAACCAAGTTAGCCCATTTCATCCCCGTGAAGACAACCTACTCCACACAAAGGCTAGCCAAGCTTTATCTCTCCCGTATAGTTTGTTTGCACGGAGTCCCAAAGACTATAATATCCGACCGAGGCTCTCAATTTGTCTCTAAATTTTGGGATCACTTACAACAAGCTCTGGGCACGCAACTAGCCTTCAGTACAGCATACCACCCTCAGACTGATGGACAAACGGAACGCGTAAACCAAATCCTAGAGGACATGCTGAGAGCCTGTGTGCTCACCTATGGATCCAGTCGGGAAGAGAGTTTGCCATATGCCGAGTTTCCCTACAACAACAGTTACCAAGCCAGCTTACAGATGGCACCTTTTGAAGCATTGTACGGACGGAGGTGTCGTACCCCACTGAATTGGTCAGAAACAGGTGACAGCCGTATCTTCGGCCCAGACATGCTTAAAGAGGCCGAGGAGAAAGTAAAGCAGATCAGGGACAGACTCAAGACAGCGCAAAGCCGACAAAAGAGCTATTACGATCAAAAACATCGTGAGGTCAGTTTTGAACCCGGTGATTCCGTATACCTACGAGTGTCTCCCTGCAACGGTTCAAAATTAAGGGGAAACTAGCCCCAAGATTTATTGGACCATTCTGTATAGTTGCACGAAGAGGCACCGTAGCCTACTAGCTAGAACTACCCAAGGAGCTGTCAGACGTCCATGACGTATTCCACGTCTCACAATTGAGGAAATGTATAAGTAACCCGGAGAAGCATGTATCCCATGAGAGCATTGATGTGCAATCAGATCTCACCTACAGAGAACGACCAGTAAAGATATTGGAAGAATCTGAACGGAGGACCCGACGGAAAACAACTAAATTTTTCAAAGTTCAGTGGAGCAACCACACCGAGGATGAAGCTACATGGGAAAGGGAAGATTTTCTTCAGGCAGAGTACCCATATCTATTTGAGGATCAGCAGAAATCTCGAGGACGAGATTTTTCCTAAGGGGGTAGGTGTTGTGACACCCAAAAAAAATTTAATTGGATTTTTTTTCAAACTTTTATTTGAGGAGGGTATTTAAATTTTCTTCTAAAGGACTCTCCCTCTCAAAAACTTTCCTTTACGGCAAGCGTTTCATTTGGATTCACCCAAGACTTGATTTTGGTCTTGGAGGTTTGCCCCTTTTTATTTGGACTCAAACCAAAATACTTCTCTCTTGGAAAAATGTCTTTTGACAATTCCTTTGAAAAGCCCTATAGCTTTTGGAATGATCTTTTCCACTTTCAACAAATCTCTCTTGCCATGACCTATGTGCAAATCCTCTTCCACAAAGCTTTCCCCACCTTTGGATCATGATATACCTCAAATCCAGCAAGTTGAACCTCTCCATATATTTATTTCCTTTTATTTCTTATCAAAAACAATTTCTGCCTTCTATTCTAGCTCTTGGAGATTTACAAAGGAGCTACCCTTTCTGTTTTGATTTTTGCCCCAAAACCAATTTCCCTTCCTAGTCCTTTGAACCCTCAACCAAGATCCATGAAGATCCACTGGTCTCCAGTTCAAATTTTTCAAACTATTCTTGCTGCAAGTTTGGACCAGATTTGCCAAATTTGATGAAATTCATTCAAATCCCTCTCCAAAAATTCTGAGAAAAATCAAGCAGCCTCTGCGTGCATTGAGAGGTCACCTCACCAAGTCCCAGCTCCAGGAAAAATGTTCTTCACACCAAATCATTTCATCGAACACCTTCAGAGCACTGTCAATGTCATGTTCAGTCAAATTCAGTTAACAGTGTCTGAACCACTGTCGTTTCTTCAGTGTCCGTTGCCAATCTCACCAGTGCCCCGGCGTCGCCGTGTTTCCTGTCCCCTCCCCCTTGTCCTCTGCACCGCACGAGCGCCTGGATGCTTGCGGGCGTCGGCGACGAGCAGGAGGAGGTGCGCCGCCCCGTGACCGACGCCAGCGGCGGCTTTGCGGCCGCCAGGAAGAAGCACAGCGTAGACGGCGCTGACCAGCGCCGCCCAAGCCACCGGAGGCCGCCGCGTGGTCTTCCACTCCCCCGTGCGCGCTGCCACCCTCGTCGTGAACCGCTAGGCGCGGAGCGCGCTCTCTGCCGCCGCCGTGCCAGTACGGTGACCCCGACGAAGACCGACGCCATTACGCCATGCCCGACCAAGTTTAGCAGTGGAACGGGACCAGTAACTTTCACTGGTGCTGCCTGGCCACCTAAACCCTCTGCCAAGCCACTGCCTCGCCGTAATCGCTCGCCGGAGATTCTCCGTTCACGGCCACCCCCTCGAGCCGCCTATAAATAGAGGCCCCGAGCTCCAGCTAGTACCCACACCACCTCTGCACTCCACCAAGACCCCGCCTAGCCACTGGAAGAGCCCCGAGGGAGTCTCCTTCCTCAACTCCGGCCGCCGTGACCCGCCACGGGATCCAGCTCGATTCGCTCCCGTGCGTGCACCTCTGCAACCCATCTGTTGCCAGTAACTCTCTAGTGCATCCCTCCTTCTGACCCGCGCTTCAATTCGAAGTTTGCAGCACACCACCGGAGTTCCCCACCATCGCCCGAGCCGCCGTCCGCCGGAGAAAGTGTCGCCGTCGACGTGGTGCTCTCCGACGCCCAAGTCCACCACCCACCGACACGGAAGGACACGCTGATACTCTTGGTACACTCCGATCTCCCTGACTTGCCGTGGTTCGACGCCGGCGACCACCGCAGCCTTCGGGCGCCGGCGAGGTTTTTCAAACCTGACATGTGGACCCCCACGTCAGCCTCTCTTCTTTCACCCCCAAAGCGTTTTCTGTTGGCGCCTTCGGGCAGATTACGTTTTCTCTGTGGGCTGGCGCGTTTCTATTCGAACTGTTTTCTGTTTTCTTAGTTAAGCCCCTGGAACTTTTCTGTTTCATTACAGATGAGTCCCTGGACAGAAACCCTTATAACTTTTTAATGAAAACTGATTTTTGAGTGATTCTTTTTCTGACAGTCTTATAATTTTGTATAGTTTTTTATGGGATTTATTTGAAATTTGTTTGGAACAACCTTATTGCACGCTTTGGTTTTCACGCTAGTATACATTTCCGATATACCGTAGGTTCCGGGAGAGGTGACGGAGCCGCGAACTTCGCCGAGCTAGACTCCGACTTCTCCGAACTAGGAAAGCATGTTTGAACCTTTGATATGGTAGGTGTTTTGCATGTTTGCGTGAAGGGTTGTGCATGGCATATGAGTACCGGTGAGTATCTCGTTGCATGTGAGGCAACTACCCGTGTGTTCCAAAGTTACTGTGATCTCTGATGAGAGATGGCCTAGTCATGTGGTGACATGAAGGGCAGTAAGGTGGTACTGTTGTAGCATGCCAGCCTTACGTCATCCGATTAATTCCGACGTTAACGTGAACGGAGTCACGTTATCGTTCTTCCCCCTTCCGTGCTACCACATGTTTTCTGCCAGAATACGGTTTAGTAAGTTGGTAACCTCTTTCCGTGTACACACCAAACAGAGGGGCCGGGATGATGGTTCCATGGCCCTGGATTAAAGCCAGTCATCCGGTCAGGGCGCATGGGTGTTTCCGGTTGGGACCGAGAGGGGGCACCCCTTAGAGCGCGCGTATAGAAATTTGATCCCATGCTACGTGAGGTTGTAGCCTCCCCGTCTCAAGGTTTTTCTTGAACGTTGCCGAGGGTGATTCCTGGCTTCGGAATGTTGAATGGGTGTGTACTGGTTAGACGTGTTTCTTCCAAAACACCGTAAACGGAACTAGTCCCCGTGACTACTGAAATCCGTTGGCTGTGGTTAAAGTACAAACTCTGCAGAGTCAAATCCTTCCGAGTCATCGTATCCATGGTCAAGTAACGTGATCAGCGTATCCATGTCTATGTCATAACCTCGTGGTATATTTTTCTTTCCGGTCAGCGAGCGTGAATAGTAAACTTGGCTGAACGTTATTCCTGTGGGTGGACTAACCCTGTTGTTTATCTCATGCCTGATTATTCTCTTGATATGATTTAAAATTCATGAGCTACTAAGTTATGAATATAAGCCCTTTATGTGATGTCGCTCAGACGTCCGACTGTGGCATGTTTGTCCTTTATTTTCATCATAAGCCCTTTATGTGATGTCGCTCAGACGTCCGACTGTGGCATGTTTGTCCTTTATTTTCATCATAAGCCCTTTATGTGGTGTCGCCTTGACGCCCGACTGCGGCATTGTTATTATTGCATTTTCCTCCCGAGGAGTCATTCAGACCCTCGTTTGGCACCCAGTATATTATTTTGGGATTTCGGGAGGACTACCGCCCGACTTCTCTTTTATTTTCTGTACAGTATTATCTCTATGTCTGAGTGCACTTGTTAATCTGTTCATACGCTTCATGTTTACATTTGTTATATCTTATGTCCGAACTGTCTTGCGAGTACTTTCATAGTACTCACCTGGCTTGTTGATTTGGCCAGATGTTGACGAAGGCGATCTCATGGTTGAAGAGTTTGATAGTGAGTCCGACGCCTAGAGGAATCCCAGTCAGTCCCGTGCGATCCTTGATATTGGTCACTTGTATCGTATACGCTTCCGCCACCCGCAATAAATCTCCTCGAGCTTCACTCCGACGCTCGAAGAGCTGTAGTTTTCAGGAGTCATATCACCCACTCCGCTGTGATATTTTTTCCACCACCGTTGTTATCGTGAGTTAGTAGTTATGCCACCCTATCCGCCGTTATGTTTTATCGGCGTGCATGTAATAAATTGTTGAGCAGTCTCCGCTCAACCTTGTATTATATTCAGTACTCCTGGTATTTTTCTTCTGTGACCAAGGTATTGTCTACCAGTGAGAAGGAATTCTTCTTTACTGGTCCGTAAAAGGGATTGGTCTCTCAATAAATATTTTATTGAAAAACCGGTCGTGACACAAACTAAACCATGTCTCATATGTATAATGTGTTTATCACATTATGTATGGTGCCCCGCCCCCTACGCCTACAAGTATTTAGATGTGATTTTCGAACACCACACATTACCACAAATTCAAATAAAATGTGAGAATGTTCGATATATAGTATTGTTTAGATTGTTCGATATTTAGTTGTAAGCTGCAAACGCCACACATTATCACAAATTCAAATAAAATGTGAGATTGTTCGATGTATATATAGTATGGTTTAGATTGTTCGACATTTAGCTGTGAGTTGCAAACGCCATGCATTATCACATTATGGTATAACATGTGCAAAACCACAACACGTGTATCACCGCTATATTCATGCATGCATATGTCTAAAACACTATGATCTCCTATTCAAATATATGAATCCACTTTCATATCAAATTATGATCTTTGTTAATCTCTTACACCCACACAATCCTCTAACCTTTGTGGCTACCACTAACTTCCTCTCGTGCATGCACACGCCCTCCCCCTCCCTCAGCATTCTATCCATCGCGCACATTCATTTTTTTCTTTAGGTCGTTCTCCCACAGTCTCCACAACTCCTTTCCGACACACACCGATCGATAAACCTCTCCAGCGATGTCTGCCTACAACATACACACGCACCTTCAATCTCCTCCTTTATGTGTCCTTGCCTCGTGTCTCTCATACGGTCCCACACACGTGTAAACTCTCGCCCCTCTTTTCATCAATCTCACAACCGCACACTCCTCCCCCTATCTAGCTAGTAGCTGGGCCTTTCGCACCACCTCCTACCTCCATTCTCTCTGTCTATCCGTCTCGCCGGGCCTTATTTGCCTCTAACAAATGGACGTACACAGACCGATCTCCCGCTATACATATAGCTAGCTTGGTCCTTATAACTCATTTTTCCCCACGCGTCGATCGATCTACCTCATTAGTTATGTCTCTCCCTTCCTCCGACAAACAACAATTGATCTACCGATCTAGTTAGGTTTGCTTACCAAACACATGGTTCCCCTTCATCATCCATGGATGTGTCCCGATAGATCTATCACGCACAGGCACACACAGAAACACATCCCCACTCTTATTGATAATATTGCAGTTACACCCTCAGTTTGTCTAGTAGGCCTCTCCCACCATCTTCGAGAAGCAACTCCATCACCCATCCAGCACTCTACCCCTCTCCCTCCCTCTCTCTCTCTCTGTCCCATCCTATTTCCCGTCCTTCGGTTATGTATGGATGTCGACCGATCTCCCTCAAGACATAGCTGGGTCTCTCCTTCTCAACACATATACGAGTCGTTCTACCTCTATAGTTAGGCCTCTGCCTACCCCTCCCCCTACCCCCTCCCACACACACACACCGATACATCGAGCGCTCTAGTCATGTCTCCCTGCCACACACAAACTTGACATGTGCCCTCTGACGTTCCGACAGCTAGGTCAGTCGCCCTATATCTTTGACTTGCAGACACACACAATTTCGATGGCTCTCTTCATCGATCTCGCACCCACCCACTTGATACTCTCTTCGACTCTATCGATATCTATGACCCCTCCCTCTCTTCTCGTGGATCGCCCGACCCTCTATATATGATATGGATAGGCCTCCATTTCACACACATTGCATGCAAAATTTTGTTTGAGATGTCATCGACACATATTCCCACAAATACATTCACGAAATCAACCTCCCCCCCAAAACAAAAAACACTCAGGAACGCACAAGCCATTTGTCTAGGTTTGTATCTCTCACACACACCCACGTAGGTGGGGGACGTGCACGAAGAGAAGAGGTGCACGCACGGCGCACGTAGTCCCGTTTCTTTCCCAACCACACCCGCGCGGGTACACGGTGGAGCTCATTTCTGTACGAAAAGGCAGCCCACGTGGTAATTTGACACGTGTACTGGTTGTCCACTAGATGGAGGGAGGATCGTCTACCACGGGTGAACAAACAAATTGCGACTTGATGCGTTATGTTAAAAAAGAGGTAAACCATGTGGGGCCTACCTTAGAGGCAAGGCTCTATACGCTGGAGTACTTTTGATGTGTCCCGTCAACTCGCAGAACGAGGAGAAGCTTGCTTAGTACGATGTCTCCCCTGCCCACGGGCGCGGTGGCTCGCAGGATGAGGTGAAGCTTGCTTACTACGCCTTACGCCCGCTCCCTCGCCCACGCGCGTGGTGGCTCGCGGGACGAGGAGAAAATTTTACTAGTACTCCCTCCGTTTACTCCTCGTCCCTACCTTGGTTAGAGAGATTATCATATTGTTTGGAATATATGTCCTTTAGTAGATTTCAATATGAACTACTAGTACATACTCCAAACACTGATGTATATAGACGTATTTTAGAGTGTAGATTCACTCATTTTGCTCCGTATGTAGTCCATATTGAAACGGACGTAATAGTATGCACTCTCCCTCGCCCCTCGACCCTCGCCACGTGGTGGACGTGCAGCAATTCATTCGGTCTCATATAGCCAGAATGATATATACTGCAGTACCATTATTGCTCGACTTCCCGAAGAGGCGAAGAGCCAATCGCAAGGTTAATAGTTTGGAGATGCCAAGCGCAAGGTTTATAGGAGAACGAGTAGTAGGTGCCACGTCATTTATAAATAAAGTTTTTTTCTTCAGTGGCACGTACGCAATATAAATAGGTTCATATGGAGAGAAAAGGAAACCGCTCCACTATATACATAGGTAGGACGAGCCTACACGGTTGCTTGCTGGGGTTGCTCTCTTCAGTTTTCACACTCTCTCGCACAAAACCAATGTGGCCACATCTCTAACATCCCAGCGGATCACGCCGCCGGGCGAAGGGGTGGATGCTTAGTGTAGATGCGGTCGCCGTTGCCGACGGCGAAAACCCACTGTCGGCACGTCCCGATCAGGGGTCCCCGCCATTCTCTCTCACAAAGCCGGTGAGGTTGCCTTCGTCCATTGCTCACTGCCGCGACGTGGGTAGTTGCCTCCTCCCGCCACCCTCCTCTAGGTTGAGCTACATCCCGACATCCCTCAGGTACAACTCCCTTTACAGCCGGCTTGCACCACTACTCCAGCTGCCCACATCACTCCATGTGGATATTTCTCTACTTCTTTTCCCCGCACATACCTCTACTGGCTTCTACGTACTGTATCTGTGATGAGTTTATGTCTCATCAACTAGTCCCAGTAATCTTATTCTAATCACTCTTCTTCAATTTCTTTGCCACAGGGATGCTCATCTCGATTTTGGTGAAACTGCACAAAATGATCCGATGGTCAAAGGGTTGCAAACTTCATTTCTTAGGAAGCGTCGACGTTGCTAGCAAATTAAAGCCTGGTTAGGGTTTACGGTTCAAGGGCTAGGGACTGCATGGATCATTTTTTCTTTAGCTGTCTCTGTTTCAATGGCTAGGGACTGCATGAGTAGTAGTAGTATTGTACGCCTTACGCTCGCTCCCTCGACCACGCGCGCGGTGGCTCGCAGGACGAGGAGAAAATTTTACTACTCCCTCCATTTACTCCTTGTCCCTACTACCTTGGTTAGAGAGATTATCATATTGTTTGGAATATATATGTCCTTTAGTAGATTTCAATATGAACTACTAGTACATACTCCAAACACTTATGTATATAGACGTATGTTAGAGTGTAGATTCACTCGTTTTGCTCCGTGTGTAGCATAAAGTTGAGACACTTATTTTGGAATGGAGAGAGTACATATTTGCTATGATCTGTCAATCATTGAGATGCAATAGCATGCATGTTAGTCTCCTTTGTATTTGATGAAATGTTGCAACGGGCAACCTTGGACGCAAGATACATGTAACAGAAGCTGGAAGCTTCATAGCATTGTACTATCTCGCTGATAAATTACAGTACATACTATACAAGTACTTCCTCCATTCCTAAATATAAGTCTTTGTAGAGATTTCACCATGAACCACATACGGATGTATATAGATACATTTTAAGTGTAGATTCATTCATTTTGTTCCGTATGTAGTCCGCCTAGCGGAATCTCTACAAAGACTTATATTTAGGAACGGAGGGAGTACTATGTAAAGAGTTAGGTGTCGCACGGTATGCAGAAAATATGGTGATAGTGTGAGGTGGGCCATGTAATCACTGAGCCTGCGTGTTTTCACTGCTCTTGCACTCCTCCGCCGTAAGAATGGAGAAAATTCTAATCTAGTAGTACCTCCTTTCGCCGAAAGCGTGGGACATCCAACAGTCCTACCACCTCAGTAATAATGACCAATGAGCCATCAAATCACATAGACCCAGCAGTAAGTTGGACGGACGAAGCAACCATCACTCTTGAATCCGCTTCTCCCTTCAACGCAGGCGCCAGTGAGACGTCGCGTCCGCTCTACCCGGGCATGAATGCGGCACCGATTCTTTGGAGCGGCGCTGACCGTTTCGGGCGGGAAGCGCGCAGGGGCGATGGAGGAGCTTTGGGTGGGCCAGGCTGGTCAGGAGCAGGCCTGGCAGCTGTCCGCCTGTCCCTACCGGACGCCCGGAAACAAGAGGATGCACCAACTCTCGTGGCTAAAATCGTACACTACACACCATCTCTCTGTAGGAGTAGGTCGATCTGTCGCTCTCTCTAACACACACATCCTGTTAAACACGCACACGCACACACAGGTTCATAGAATAGGAAAATCGTGCGAGTGCGAAGCCACAGGAAGTGAGATACAAATGGAGTACGTACAAGAAGAGAAGAGGTGATGAATATTCCATCAAACCTGGACTGAGGAGTAGTACTCCCTCCGTCTAGGTGTTAAGTCATCCTACGGAAATCAGATATTCCCAAAATGTTTAGGCGTCGTCCATTAACTTCGCATCTCAATCCCCTCCTGGCCTCGTTGCTAGCGAGCGTTACTTAGGGAGTGTTTGGATCCTTAGCACGAATAGCTTATAGCATAGCCGGGCAAGGTTAGGTGTTTGGAACTGTTAAAATATTTTAGCTTTTGTGGGCCAGCTAGCTTGGGTGGGCTAGAAAAACATTGCTAGCTTAGGAGAGCCAGGCTCACTTCCGACGGCAAACTTCGCGTAGTAGTAACATAGACTAGTAACATATGCATGTTGTACTAGTCCAAGTTACTCACCACTATGACCAGCCTAAGCAATGTAACCAAACGCTCCTTACTCTGCCTTGTTATCTCCCCCGGAAACCCAATGCATGGAGCGCAACTACGCGTTGATCAGTCAAGAAATCAAAGTCGGCTTGCATGTGAGTTAATATGTGGCCCTGCATGGTAGCTAAAACAGCATCTCTTAGTTGTTTGGATTAATTGTTGCATTTAGAGACATAAATCAGGGCTTTGATTGGAGGAATGCCCGGTCAAGTTTCTCCTTCTCCTCCAATCTGCTTGCACCTTGGTCCTGCTGCACCTTCTAACGTGACTTATTACACCTAGACGGAGGGAGTCATACGAGATACGGTGGCACACTGACTTAGGTCGAATACAAGTGCCCAAAATTGTGTGCATGTTATAATAAGGATTCACTTAAAATAGTACGTGAGCGAACAGAGGGATCAATTGGACAGTGTTCCCGAGCAGTAGCGAGATGTGTGAGGTAAGATACACCGCTGGCGCTTTTAATTTTTCTTATTAATTTGTTTGTTTCACCCTCTGACTGGTGGGACCCAACGTACTACATGGAGAGAGGTAAGGTGATTAAGGCTGCATTATTTCTGCACCACTGTGGATAGTCTTACCACCAAAGCCACATGACACGATTATGATTTAAATCCCAATGACTCCCACACACACACAAAAATACGGCATGCTTGTCACACGAATGCAGGAATGTATAAAAGGTTATTTTCCTCTCGTTGAACATAACGGGAGGGTTGTGTAGCTGGTTAGCCTGTTCGCTCATCAAACTTGAGGTCTCGGGTTCGATAACTACACTTGAGCATAATTCGTGCCAGGAGGATTCTTTGACTGGTCAAAATGGATGGATACAAAGCTATACGATCTCGTAGTGACCGTATAATCACCTCATCACGTATAGGCTGCAGCCTCAGCGCTTGTTTTCTAGGGTTTGCACTCTTCACACTCTCTCACCCTCTCCAGATCTAAACAAGACTTCATTGGCCTCTCTCCCCCTCACTGCTGGTCTGCTTGTAGTTTCTCTCTTCACACACTCTCACCCTCTCCAGATCTAAACAAGACTTCGTTGGCCTCTCTCTCTCCCCTCACTACTGGTCAAAGAGCCGGCAGGATCCGTCCACCGGGAAGGGAAGGAGGCTTAACGTTGTTGCCGTCGGCGAGGGAGGGAATCCACTACCGACGCAGTTGTTCACTTTCACCCAGCGGCGGCGCGGGAGGGCCTCCGACCCCTTCTTCTTCGCTGCCGTACATAGTGTGGGTCGAACGGCCTCCGGTCGCCCACCGAACCACACCCCAAGAACCTTAAGGTATAATTTACTTATTCCGCATGCATTGCTCTAGCTGCATGTGGGCTTTTTTCGCTTCTGCACTCGAATCTAGGTGTTGGATCAAACAGGAAAGTAGTGGGGAAAGTTGTATACCATGAATCTAGGACGTGGTTCAAAGAGGAAAGGAATGGGGGAAAGTAGTGGGAAAAGTTGTATAGCATGAATCTAGGACGTGGTTCAAAAAGGAAATGAAGGGGAAAGTAGTGGGGAAAGTTGTATCGCATGAATCTAAGACGTGGTTCAAAGAGGACAGGAATGGGGAAAGTAGTGGGGAAAGTTGTATAGCATAAATCTAGGACGTGGTTCACAGAGGAAAGGAAGTGGGGAAAGTACTAGTACAGATTGGCTATCCAACACCTACATTGTTCGAAAAGGGAAAACAATGACAAACGCAGTACGCACATCTGTAACGAACTGATCTTTTGTTTTGGGGGACAAGGCTGTAGAGTTTGAGCAGGACTAGATTTGCTGCGCTCACATAGGGAAAGGTGTCTAAAGATAACAAAACTGGGACCAACACAAATATGCTCCTTGGTTGTTTGTTCTTTGTTGCAACAGACTGTGCATCACCCCAGTACATCGATAGATGCACATGATGCTGGTGCGTCCACTGTCCCGTGCAACTCTTTAGCTGTTGTTAATCTAAGGCCCTGTTTGGTTAAAACCTCCCTAGTCCCTACCTGCTTGGTTCCAGGGACTAAACATGGACTAGAGGTTATTAAATGACATGCTAAAAGACCATGTTACCCCTAGTAATGAACTAATAGAGACAAGGTGCGATGCGTGGCAGGGGCAACTGTTGGAAAAAGTCCCAAAAAGACTCTCCCTCGGGGTCTTCTTTCTTTAGTCCCAAATGCCCACTTTTAGTCCCTAAAAGTCCTCATGTTTGGTTTAGATGGGACTGACACGGAGTTTTTTTAGTCCCTCCACCAAAATGTCCCTGTAAACAAGCACCCTCTAATAATGCCGCTGGAAAATTGATGCAATGCCACAGTTAAAAGCAAATTACATGTTTAACGAATTTTATTGTTAATATAATCTCTCTGTTAATATTAATCAATGCCACCGTTTGAGAAATGCTACTGTCTTGCTTTCTTTCCCATTTAGATAAGGTAGATGCTTCTTTTTGTTGGCTTCTGTGTCATCCACCGTTATTGACCACTAGTTGTTTCCTTTGCACCTCTGTGTAAACAGGGTTATCTACTTCACCTCGTTGCCATTGTGACCTTTTGTTGCACTGCACAAAACACTTTTGTTTTAAGAGTGTTTTGTGCAGTTCAACCAAAATGTCACACCGACAACGTTGCTTGATTGCTTGATCTTAGTGGAACTGCACAAGAGGAGATCTTACTTCCTATCCGTGTTGGCAAATTTGGTTCAGATCTTCTTCTTGTGAGTTGTTTGAATTCCGCGTCATGAGAGGTCAGTACTAGCCTTCTTTCACATGATTCTGCAGTGTGCTTTCATATGTTGTGCTACTTGTACGGTAATGTTGCTTGATTTTAGTGAACTGCACAAATGGAGACAAGACTTCCAATCTGTATGTGCACCGCAATATCCCATTGAGGTAAGATAAGGATATTTCACAACTGTTGGCCTGTATTTTGCCACTTTCATCAGAAAATTAATGTCATTGTTTAGTGCTATACTTGTGCAACCTAATTGACATGCCAAATCTTACATTGAAGGCGAAGCTTGTCTGTTATTGAACCAAGTGATGAAGGGGAAGAACAAGCGGAAGAAAAACAAAAATCAACTCCTGGTGCTGTAATGAAGCACTGGAACTGTGATGACACAAGTAATGATATAGTTTTGCATCTTAATTTATTGCTATGGCTGGAACGAGCAATTGTTTTGCCACTGATTTGATGCCACTCTTAATGTAATACGTAATTATCTCTACTTGTGCAAACAGGGATCTTCTTTGAAGATACCATATATTTTAGTGGAACTGCACAAGAAGATGTTGGAAACATTAATCTAATCGAGGAGTATATAGTAAGCATGGCCACCACAGTAGATAGCAACAGATGGTTCCGGAGAAGTGCTTCATCTGTATGCTCTACACAATAAGCCTCCTGACAAAGGTTGGTACTCGCCCACTGATTTCATCCATATGATTGAGCTTTGTCATCTCTATTGGTGTTGTGCTACTGTTTAGATACTGTCATCAAAAAGTGGTATTGTCCTTGAGAAGTGCTTCATCTGTGTTGTTTTAAATATTTCCTTTCCTTTTTTCGAGCAAACAGGGATGCTAGCATTTAGTTATCCTCTTGTCTTTGCACAACAGGATCATCCTCCTCTGAAGAAGAATATGGAGTACGTGAAGTGACTAGTTCCGATTATGCCAGGATGAAGAAGCCCTGTCTATCTTCTCATCAGAAGGAGCAGTTGAAGGATGGTTACATTACCCCCCACAAGACCAAACTAACTTCAGCTCAGAAGGACTGACAAATCTCCATTTTCTTGCTGTGATGCGCGAGTACAATGTTGTTCTAGGATTCTTTCCGGTGAGTTCCATTTTTCTAAAAGTGTGCTCTACATGGACCATGTAGGTGCCTGTTTAAACTGTCAATTCATAGTACAGTTTGCTTTATACTAATCACTTTTTTGTATTTGTGCAAACAGGGGTGCTCAGCTTGATTTCAATGGGAACTGCACAAAATGTTCATGAATACATCGAATCATTCATTTCCACCACAAGAAAGGAGGTGCCGATAAGTTCAAGGCGTTGCAACATATAAGGGCGAAATCATACAAGCTACGCGCGAATTTGGTTGATTTTGGTGGAACTGCACAAAAAGAACAGCTGGTTTATTTAGCACGAGGTGCCATGTCAATGTCCGAACTGATGGCAAACCCTGCCCATTCCACAATCGTAGGCATTTGATATTTTGGAATGGGAAAACCTTGTCAAATTTTGCTCATTGATTTTAGCAAGAAGACATGCGTTTGATATTTTCGAATGGGACGCCCTTTGCTGTCAGCAGCGTCGATCCATTTTTTCTTTATTCTTTAGTTGTGAAGTAAATATTGGCTCTGACATGTGAATCGCTGAGATGCATAATCATCGATTGTTTTGAATGTTCTCTATGAATTGCCAGGCCTGTGTGTTTGATTGCAATGTACAGGAACGCTAAAAAGCTGCTCAAACTCTTTGTACTCCTTCTGTTCCTTTTTACTTCGCACATTGTGAAAGTGCATACTTTTTTCTATAAGATTGGTCAAAGTAGAGATACTTTGACTGCAGACAAAACTTGTATGCAGACTAGAAAGGACCGGAGGGAGTACATGTGAAACTGCTGCAAACGAGGTGATCTCCCTGGGAATAATGCTAGTACGTATTGTTTTGCATGTTCATCCAATGCTAGTGATACAAGAATTCGAACTAATCGAAATAAATTCATTCATACATGGTCGGATTTCATATAAACATGCCGAATTTCATTACATTTCGTACATTCTTCAACTAAAAAGGGGTGCGCTGGAGGTATAATTAATTAGCCGAAGCTACCCACCTGTGTCTGGCTGAGCCGAACAGAAGCTTCAGTGACTTAACTGCAGATGCAGTTGCGTAACTGACATGTGGCCCAGATGCCTATTGGGCCCACGTGTCAGTCAGCCAACTGCACCAGTAGTTAAGTAGAAGCAGCGTCCTTCTCCAACATAGCTCTCTGACTCCACGCCGCCGCCAAGAAGCTAACCGGCCGTCAGTGGTCAACCCGCCTAGCTTGTCATAGCGATTAGGGCAACTAGGAGCCCAATGATCAGGATCCCCACATGACAAACACCTTTCTTCTTGTCATTCTTCTTCTTGAAGTTCGTGTGTTGCACAGCCTTGTTCTTCCCATCAAACTTTGCTTTACCATCAAACTTGCCCTTGTTCTTGAACTTGTGGGGCTGGAAGTTCTTCTTCTATACCAGATTGGCACTAGATCCTCCCTCAATTCTTCGAGCACGTGTGTCCTTTGCTCTCGCCTTTTCTTCCACATCAAGAGTGCCAATGAGATCCACGAAGGAGGAAGCTTAGTGATGATACCTCCGGCAACAAACTTGTCCGGTAGCATACAACTGAAGTGCTCAAGTTCTCTAGCAAATGACTGTATCTCATGAGCTTGCTCAACCACGGAGCGCTCTTCAATCATCCTGTAATCATAGAATTGCTCCATGATGTACAGCTCAGTGCCAGCAACCGGAGGGCAGCAGCGGTGGCCTTACATGGACCCGAGCGGTGGCGACCTACCGTGTTCTACTCTTCCTCATTTTCTGTGTGGCGCGGCCTCGGCAGAGCCGGCGATGTCCTTTGTCTCGTTGCCGGCGGGCGGCGCCTCGGCGGAGCGGGGGAAATCCTCCCCCTCGTTGCCGGCAGGGTGGGGCCTCGGCGGAGCCGATGGTGTCCTTTGCCTCGTTGTTATCGCCGCGGGGCCTCGGCGGAGCAGGGCCTCGTCGACGCCAGCGGAGCGGGGACTCGTCGGAGCCGGCATTGTCCTCTGCCTCGTCCTCGGTCTCGCGAAACAGCGCCTCGCCCGCTTGATCGCCCTCTTTGTAGGCGGCCGCAGCCTCCGCCACCCGCATGCGGTATCGCCAGCGCTCGGGGTGGCCCTCGCGGGCGGAGTGGTATGAGTCGAGCAGCGCCTCCTGCTCCGCCCGCTCCGTGGCGATCTGCTCCTCCGCCTACAGGTGCTCCTGGAGGAGATGGTGGTTGTAGGCAGCGTCGGCCTGCGCCTCCCGGAACTGCTCCCCACGCTTCTGCCTCATCGTGTCCATATATTGGGCACGGGCCTCGCCGATGGTCATGGTGCAATGCACCGGCGAGGTTGGCGCGGAGGAGGGGGTTGGCGCCGAATCGTCGACTACCATTATCTCCATTGGGACGTCGTCATCCTCCGGCTGCCTATCGGCCAGCCAGTCGGCAGCAATGGCTGCCATCTCCTTGTGGTCCGTCGTCCGCCCGTCCCGAAGAGCACTGGAGCGCGAGGAAGCCATGGTGTGCAGTAGTGGTGTGGACAGGAGAATAGGAACGGATGCGGATGATTGCGGCTATGGCCAGTTCAGCAGTTTATATAGCAATGGTGGGCGGCGGAGGGACGGACGTGTGGCACCAGAGTAGCCGCCTCAGCAACCGCGTATCATTAATGTGGGCGGCAGAAGGACGGACGGACGGCACTTGTGTCATTTGAAGGCGGAGCAATCGCATGCACCGGGAAGGGGGGCAGGCGGTGCTGACCGTTTCAGGCGGAAAGCGCGCGCGGGCGAGGGAGGCGGTCTGGCTGGGCCAGGGCAGTCAGACTCGTGCTTGGCAGCGGTTCAGTCCAGCAGCCGGACATGCTGGCTCGCCAGCTACCTCACCGAGCTAAGCGACGACAATCAGACGATGGACGTAGCTTCCGACCAGTAGCCGGCGCCACTGTTCAAGCCGGTTCATGCCGTGTTCACCATAGAGCAGGTGTGGCCGCACTTCGACGCCCTAATGGCGGAAGAGCTACCAGCGCAGGAGGACCTGTGCTGCAACCTTCGTCTCCTCAACGAGCACCGGTGAACAAGCGAACGACAATGCCGTCGTGGACATGTGGCCCTATGAACCTGGCTTCCCGAATGAGCAGCGGGCCCGCGAGGCCCTCTCCGTTGTCCTTCGAGTTGTTGCGCTCACCGTGGTGCCGTCGTCTCGTGTTGTCAACATGGTCAACGGACATGAGGATGAGGAGATGACTTTACTTGGAGAGGATGACAGTGGGGACCCACCAGGGCCATAGCCGCACGTACGCAAGTGCCTCCTTATTAGTATATAAAACTATAAATTTTTTTGCTTCCTCCTGGTTTCCTGACATCACGGTCCCACACCATTGTCAACCTATGTAGCCAATAAATGAGAGAATTGCACAAGAAACGGTCGACAGTTGGGACCAAGCAGCTCGAGCAGTATTTGTGTTTTTGAGGTGTGAGCACTGCAGAGTTTTTCTTGAGCGATGTTTAGCCCAGATATTATTTTTTCTCCTCTGAACAACAACGAAAACATCGCTGCAGCTATTAACTGGGCGGGCTATGGCCCATCTAGCCCTGGCCAGATATCCAGCCCAGATATTAATTTTTTTCAAGCTGAAAATGGCTAGCCCAGCTATACTTTTTTTAGGAATACCCAGGCAAGGTCAAGTTGTTATTCTCCGCCCAGCTGGGGTGCAAATCTTTCCTAGGAGGGATGCATTAGGCTTAACAAGAAAATGGGCTTTAATAAATAATAAATGGGATGTAATTATAAAAACTGGGCAGTAACTATAAAAAATGCACCAAACACGTAATTACTTTATAAAATATTATTTTTGGATATTGAAAATTTTAATTTCATTAATTGTTGCGAGCGCAATGTTTCGTTGGATTTTTACGTAATATAAATTTATATTGAAATTGTATTTAACCTGACTAGAAATTTTGGGATAAAAATATTTCGGATCCCATCAAAATGTGGGAAATTTTATTGAATTCTGTTTTGAACGGTTGGTTGAAATGGGCTGTACTTTTAACAAACTGTAAATGGGCTGTAGTAAATTCCATTAGAATTCAAAAATTGGCTGCACATTCTTACAAATCTCAAATGGGCTATAAGTTCTCTGCCACACACTTGTGGCCTTACTAAGTTGACGCGTCCCCTCAAAAAAAAGTTGACGCGTATGCAAGGCTTTGTCAACTTATAGTCAACACACGGTTCTAGCAGCAGCGGCCGTTGGGTGTCCATCCAACGGATGCCGTGCTTCTTCTTCAATCTCGGATATTCTAGCTTCACCCGCCCAAAAAATGATTCCTCCCCCTGACATTTGGGGTGCACCATTTCGGAAGCTGACCTGTGGGCCTACTAAGTTGATGCGTACCAAGGGCTTTGTCAACTTAGTCAATATAAACGATTCTAGCTGCAGTGACTGTACGATGTCCATCCAACGGCCGTCGTGCTTCTTCAACCTCTGGTCTTCTTGCTCCAGCCGCCCAAAGCAGCGTCGGTCGTGCCGCCTGCTCCTGCCTCCCGTGGCCGGCTGTGCTGCCGCGCAGGCCTCACCGCCCCCTACTACTCCCACCGCTGTCCAGGCCATCCCTCTACTCACCCACACCCCCTGTTATTCCGTGGCGACGGCAGCCTCACACCGCAGCCGAACCAGTGAACCCTCGTACTCCTCTCTGCGCGGGCTTCCACTGCCGCGTCTTCCCCGGCTCGGCGTCGTCCCCTTCCTAGGCCTCGCCGTCGTCCACCGCCCTGGTGCTCTCGGCGCGACGTGGTCAACATGGTCAAGGAATGGCTTCCATCGGACGTGGACTGTACGTGGAGAGGCTGACAGCTGGGTCCACGGCGGCAGCAAGGAAGTGCCTCCTTATTACGCGGAAAATAATGATTCCTCCACCTGACAGCAGGGACCCACCGGACGGGCCACCTTATTTCGCGAAAAAAAGTTTCCCCCCTGACTGCTGGGACCCACCGGACGGGCCATCGTATTGCGCAAAAAAAATGTTCCCCCCACTGTCAGCTCGGACCCACCGGAAGTGCCTCCTTATTACGCACAAAAAAATGAATACCCCCCCTACTGGTTGGGACCCACCTTGGTGGGAGGCTGACTTGTGGGCCTACTAAGTTGACGGGGACGGAGTGCTTTGTCAACTTAGTCAATATGAACGATTCTAGCTCCAGTGACCGTACGATGTCCATCCAACGGCCGTAGTGCTTCTTCAACCTCTGGTCTTGTTGCTCCAGCCGCCCAAAGCAGTGCCGGTCGTGCCGCATGCTCCTTCCTCCCGTGGCCGGCTGTGCTGCCGCGGAGGCCTCACCGCCCCCTACTATTCCCACCGCTGGCCAGGCCATCCCTCTACTCACCCACACCCCCTGTTATTCTGCGGCGACGGCAGCCTCACACCGCAGCGAACTAGTGAACCCTCGTACTCCTCTACGCGTGGGCATCCACTGCTGCGTCTTCCCCGGCTCCGCGTCGTCCCCTTCCTAGGCCTCACCGTCGTCCACCACCCTGGTGCTCTCGGCGTGGCGTGGTCAACGTGGTCAAGGAACGGCTTCCATCGGACGTGGACTGTCCGTGGAGAGGCTGACAGCTGGGTCCACGGCCGCAGCAAGGAAGTGCCTCCTTATTACGCGCAAAATAATTATTCCTCCACCTGATAGCGGGTACCCATCAGATAGGCCACCATATTTCATGAAAAAACGTTTCCCCTGACTGCTGGGACCCACCAGCTACATCTTCGCATGCAAGGAAGTGCGTCCGGGCAAAAAAACGATTCGCCCCCTGACTGCTGGGACCCACCAACTACATCTTCGCATGCAAGGAAGTGCCTGATAGTCGGGACCCACCAGGTCGAAGCGTATGTAGCGTTGTCATTCTGGTCACGAACGTGTACGTACATATTGGTCGATGTAGAGGCACGCACGTGTCGTAGTAGAGGCGCGCACGTAGCATGTACACGTACGTACAGCGACCAGTGTGCAAGAAAGAAAATACGGCCACGTACGTAAATGCGGACAGGGTCTCGAACGCCTACTCGCGCATACGTACGGCCAGGGCTCATGTACATGGCTGGGTCGGAACGGAGAAACTGCGTCGTCATCGTGTTCATGGGGAGCCAACCGGCTGGGTCGGAACAGAATGCGTCGTCGTGTTCATCGGGAGGGCTTGGATGGTACAACCGATGGAAACGAGGCCTGGCGTACCGTAGAACGGAGGAAACGGCCTTGTGTTCGACTGGCCACGGTCGAAATGGGATCCTATTCATCGGGAGGGGTCCGGCATACCGCAAAACGGAGGAAACGGACCTCCTACGGTCGAAACGGGGGTCCTGTTGATCGGGAGGGGTGTGGCGTACAGCAAAACGGAGGAAACGGACTTGTGTTGGAGCGCTACGGTCGAAATGGGGGTCCTGTTCATCGGGAGGGGTGTGGCGTACCACAAAACAGGACTCCACAGGATACTGTTCATCTCCACCGTCGACCCCCTCCAGCCTCCACGGGCTACTGTTCATCCACCATCGACCTCCTCCAGCCTCCACCTGCGACTGTTCATCCACGGGCTCCTGTTCATCCAGCCTCCACCGCGCGCTACTCCACCAGCTACTGTTCAACCAGCCCTCTCCACGGGCTCTGTTCAACCACCCCTCCACGGGCTACTATTCATCCAGCCCTCCACCATCTACTGTTCATCCTGCCCTCCACAGGGTGGTCCTGTTCATCCAGCCCTCCACGGGGTCCTGTTCATCCAGCCCCAATCGGCTCAATCAATCGGGGTCCTGTTCATCCAGAGGCAACACCACGGGGTCCTGTTCATCCACCCCCGCCGGGAACTGTTCATCCAACCCCCCCACCCAGCAACGCTCACTGTTCATCCAGAGGCAACATCGATCGGCTTCAGTTAGCAACAATAGCGAAGGAATCGCTCGATCGGGTTCAGTTAACACCCATCGATCGATCGCTCGGGTTCAGTAACGCGTAGCCTGCAGTGCAATCGCTCGGGTTCAGTTAGAGGCCAACGCCTCACTTGGGTTCAGTTAGAGCCCAACGCCTCGCACCCACGCGCGTGCGTGTACGAGAGAAACGCGCATCGCTCGGCCCCGACCACCCATAACCGGGAACACCCTGATATTTTCCTCGCCCTCGCTTCTACCACGGTTTTTTCCATCATGGACGGCCCAAAAAATGTCATGCAGCTGCGTCTCCGGCCCGCCCAGGAAGAAAAGCCCATTTTCTGTCATGATTTTTTGTCATAGAAGTAGGACCCCACCACATCTATGATGATACCGGGTTTTGTCACAATTATCGTCATAGAAGTGTCATAAGTATGACAGAAAAAAAATTCGTTCGGCCCAAAATGTCACGGTTGTGTCTTTTTTTGTAGTGTTTAGTCAGGATAACTTGTACTAGTTGTCTCCCTTCAAATTTGGCCGTTGTGGCATCCCTTCCCGCCAACATTTGGGAAGAGGACCAGGGCCTCTATAAATAGGGCTAGCCACCACAGTAGATAGGGGACGGACGGAACTGATCCGGAGCCATTCAGATCATCCTCATCCACACGAGCCTACCAAACACAAGAGCACCTCTCCTGAGGAGGCTGTTCTTCCCTTGTAATTGTTCATCCTCAACCCAAGAGGCAATCCACCACACCACACTGCAGTAGGGTATTACACCACATCGGTGGCCCGAACCAGTATAAACCTTGTGTCCCTTTGTTCTGCGAGTTCGACGCGCTGAGCTTTCAGATCGCGGTGAGGGTGAGTGCTAGAGGGAGGAGAGATCTTCGTGCGCACCCTAGTGTTCGAACCTCAAGGGTTTTGCCGGAACCCGAAATCCGACATAGTGATAGCACACAAGGGTTTACAGGGGCGCCCCTATACTAGAATATCATCTGCATTACAAAGATAATATCACTACTATTTATGTTTTCATGGTTCTCAGATATTATATGTAATTATAGTGAATATCAGATTCCATGCATCAGAAGAATATTGTGGAACACTGCAACGACTTACAAAATTGGCACCAAGGCATTGAGTGCCATTCTGGATGCAATGAGACTCATACGCTCCCCGCCTATAGATTCTTGTTCATAATATGATCCTAATGACTATTCTAACCTCGAGGAGTCAAAGCCAGATGGCCTGTCCTGTTCACCCATCAAGGTGCTTGTTCTAATTTGGCAAGGTTTTATTGATTGCGCGTATCTTGCATATGTTGTCTTGCATTTCTTCTACTTTTTTGCACCGCCATCTGCTTAGTTTACTCATCATATATGTCAAGATGCCATGCCCATCCATTATCAATACATATTCCATCTGTCATCATACCATGTTTTTCCACTCAAATGTTGTTCTTGTGCATGAGACATCAAAAAGGAAGAGGGTGATTACCGAACCTGAAGGAGCACCAGCAAAGTCCTTGAAAAACGTGGTGGCGCCGGAGAAATCAGACAGCACACCACTTATATTGGTTGTAACCAGTGACACAAAACATAGGACCGACTCCATTAGACTGTACCCATACTTCACTGGCCACACCACTAGCCCCACCACACAGGACCTGCACTCCAGCAAAAGGTATGCCGATTTCAGTTGCCATAGCACCAGCCGTACCAACGAAAAATCCCACTCCAGCAAAAAGTACAGCAAGTCCACCGGCGGAAGACCTATCCCAACTGCAGAGATGGCCAATTCCTGCATATTGGAACCCCATTCCAGTTATTCCCAGTTTTAAATACAATGCTTTCAATGTTGTTAGGGACTACGTGCATATATTCCCATCATGGGAAGATTATAGTGAAGACAAACACCATTTTCACATCTTCCTGTCCCACTTACGTGTAAGTGCTATTATTCATGGTGATTATTTTCCTGTTTTCTGCTGATTGAACACATCAATGATTTACATTACATTGGTGTAAGTAGGCGAGGGTCAATCTGGAAAGTCATGACGAGCAAAGCTTGCTTGCACTTTTCATGGAAGCATTGCAGCAGTATCAGTGTTACCTGAGGAAATCACATTTTGATGGCAAGTCTATAAACCAATTTCCAGTGAAGTCTCATGTGCTAAATTTAGAATACATTGAATGGGAAAACCTTGTTATGCACTGGTCTCGTTCCCAGGATGAGGTATTGCCTATGATATCACATGACAATTTGAACTTCTACTTTTTCGCATGTGCCTTATGGATATTTTTTGCAGGAAATCAGCTCGAAGAAGAATTCCGGTTTGAAAAGAACGACGGGATATCACAAATATGCTGCCTGCTGCTTTGCTCTTATTAGTACATGTTGTCCTGTATCACTGTACTTGCATTCATACCTGGTTCATTATGTGACAGCAGTATGCATGATAGCTTGCTTATCAATTGTTCGCTCCAAATTATTTGATCTGTATGAATGGTTACATTAGTGTAGAATATATCCAATGCCAATGAATTTTTTTAGCTCTGCATTGTTCTTGTAAGTACCTGCTGTCCTTTATCAGTGTACTTATATTGACAGGTAGTTGTTCATGTACCATCACTCTGCAGCTTATTTTCCTTTGCCCTCCATCTTCTAAGCATCAGATCTATATTTACTCTAACCATAAGGTTGGATAACACCGATGGTCCTGAAGAAGTTTAGCTTTGCATTGCTCTTGGTTGTACCTTTTGCCTGTATTGATGTACTTACATATATAGCTACTTGGTCATGTAGCATCACTTCATCTTATCTTAAATATTCTCCATTTTTTCTTATATTATCACATATATTTACTCTTAACAAAATGTAGAATAAAGGCAATGCTTATGAAGAAGATTCTGTGGTAAACTTCTTGAATTCCCCCCCCCCCATCAGCATGGACAAGGGCTTTATAGAGCATGTCTTCACCAATAATGTAAGTTTGTCCTTCTCAAGCCTTAAAACTTTTTTGTGTATATTTGGTTAGGCATGACTGCAACAGCTATTTATTTTTGGTGTTTGCATCAAATTGCATGTTTAAATTTTATTATGTAGTTCATAAACAAAAGTTTGTCCTTCTCAATTTAAGTTTTCAGTTGTACAACCACGTGTAGCGACCCGACCTCGGACGGTCAAGTCTCTTTGCTTAAGTGTCATCCCTGGATTGGTATGCTGACACACATAGTACTCGAGGACACGGCTAATCATGATTAGTTTGTACACTCTGCAGAGGTTTGCGCACTTTTCCCCACAAGACTCGATCTCCTCCGTTGATTTTCTCGCACTACATGGTGTTTGAGAAACGGATGACCGAGACACAGTCTTTCAGAAGCATTAACTCTTTCGATGGGTAGACCGTACCACATACATCCCCTACATCTGCTAGTCTACCACTGAAAGAGGTCACACAACATACTCAACTATGCCAGAGCCCATAATGGCTTGTGGCTGCACACGGAAGTTTCTAGCATGAATAATCTTATGATCCCTTTGAGCCTGGGTGGCGAACCATAGGAAAATCACACGGATACCCTGGGATCTCCTTGGACAACACTGGATTCCCCAGGTGCCCGCAACCAATCCACCCAGATGTGTATTAAAGTAGCCACCTTAAGTTTCCCTTAATTTAACATCTCTCACAACTTTCATGAATACTCTCAAAAACCAAACCACGTCTACGAGCATAGCATAGTAGTATAAGCATACGTAGCAATTACCCAGGGTTTGATATAAGACAATAGGTTCTACCTCATCAACTACTTCCCAATACCCACATGTTAAACAAACCTACTCATGCAATGTTTGAGGGTTGAAACTAATGCATAAAAACTGGGTAATAAAGGGATATGATCAAAGTGTTACTTGCCTTGTACTGTTGATGAACATGAGTCACACTCATAATTCCTGATAGTTCTACTCGTCACACTCCGATCAATCTATCATGAGCAAGCAATTGCATAAACAAGCACTCATGCAGAAAAATCAAAGAAAAGATCTCGGAAAACTTTGTAAACAAGCAATTAACTCTTGCATCCAAAAACAAATTCTAACAGTACCAAAATTAAGTGAATTTGGCCTTAACAGAAAGTTTAGGTCAAGAGCTTCGATTTTCAAAAATAATCAACTAAACCGGAGTTATAAAACTCAAGTTATGAACAAAAGAAGTTTGAATTCAAATCTTTTTGAAATCAAATTTTAAACTTTCAGAAACATGTTTAAGTTGGTTATCTGATAGAGGGATCATAACGAAGAAGTGGGCGTTGGTTTCGTTGGATTTGGATAAGCGAGCAAAAGGTTGTGAGGGTTTAAATATCAGGAGCTAAACTGTAAATAAAGTATTTGCAGATAGGTCCCTGGCCGAAAATAAAACAGAAAAAGAAAAACTTATCGGACGAACGTTCGCTACAGAAGCATAAGTGACGAATTCGTCCACTACAGAGGCTAAACCAGTGAACGCTCGCTATTTAGAGCATACCGGTTCGAAAAAAAAACAAACCGATCTAACCCTAACCGTTGATCCTAGATCTAACGGACGAGAAAGGGCGGGGAGTTACCGCGGTGACGGCGGCGAAGTCCGGCGATGTGGGACGGCAGCGGCGGCTCGACTCCGGTCGTCGGGGAAGGCGGTGAAGAGCACGGGGAGGGGCGGTGCGGAGCGGCGGTTGCGATGGTGGCGTCGGCGGCGGTCGACGGCGACGAGGGCGGCGGCAGCGTTGAGATGCGGCGATAGCGGGGCGACGCGTGGAGGAGAGAGGGGGGGTTCGGGGCAGCGCTTATAAAGGCGGAGGAGAGGTTAAGGCGTGGAGGAGGGGGCAAGGCAAGGCGGCGCGGGAGGCGGAGTGCGGGAAGGACACGGCGGCGGCGGCGGCGTGCGGGCGCTGGAGTCCGATGGGAGGTCGGGGTTACGCGGTGCGGGGCTGGGCTTGGCCTGGCTCGGCTGGGTTGGGTCGGCCCAGTTCGGCTGCGGAAGAAGCTTTTAGAAAAAAGAAACAGACATAAGAAAAAACCGAACAAAATAAAAATATAATATAGGCATATTATATATCAAATAATTTAGAAAAAGATTTTCTACCACATGAACATTTTTCTAGCGTGAAATAAAATCCACAAAAATTTGAGTAAAGCAAGGAGTGCTACTGTTGCAATAAAACCCAATAAAAATCATTTAAAAAATACCAAAATGATTTCAAATTTATTTCTCTCCAATTTTCTATTGTAGGGAATCATTTTACCCTATTTTCCATATATTTTATTTTTGGAGAAAAATAATTTGAATAAAACCAAATAACCTCAAATTGAAAATAATTTCAAAGGGATTTTAAATTTGATTTGTTTTAAACTTCCAACTCATATTTCATATGTTTTGAAGAAGTCATTTTATCTTCTCTCATGAAAATCATTAAGTTGCATAAAGTTTCTGAAATTTGAAATATTTCCAAATGAAATTCAAATATTTTCAAAACCCCTTTTCATTTAATTTAAATGGAAGAAGTCATATCATCTTCTCTCTAGGGTTTTGTGTTTTAAAAGAATTTGAATTCATGGAGATCATAAATGCAAAAATGAAAGTTTGGGAAAGTCCTTTTATTCCCTCTCATTTAACTTTCAAAAAGTTTCAGATTTCACTAAATTTCACACAGGCAACCACACCACAATCAAACAATCAATCAAAACTATTTATTTAATATAACATTCCAAAATTTAGAATTTTGGATGTTACAAACCTACCACCCTTAAAATGAATCTCGCCCTCGAGATTCGGAGAGGCTAGCAAGAAATAGGTTAGGTTCGGGGGTCTCCTCAAAAATCCATCGATTGGCAGGAAGGTCTCGGGTGCTACCACCCTTAGAAACATTGTTATGGTTCCATCAAAACTCATATACTCCATCCTTATTGTTGACAGGCTCAGTCTTCTGAGATCCTCGGGAAAATTCCTACTCTGGCTCTTCCGGTAGTGGCATAACCTTTTCCTCAATCCTTGTGTCCTTTCATCTTGGTATGGTTTTTCTGTGACTGGGTCTTCTTATCTAACGGGTCTGGCGTCAATACTAAACAACTATCGATATCTCATGGTGGTCAACAATTTATGGTTTCTCCTGCAGGAAATGGGTCTGGGCTTCGTTCTCACCGTATGACCTGCGATTGGCAAGAGCTGCCTTGTACAAGAGGAAAAATTGTCATACCATTCTAAGGTTCAAACAAGGTTTTGATCGTCATCGCTCTACTATGGGTAAGTCACTCAGATTTACCATCCCATATAGCAAGGCGAATAATAAGAGTAAGTCGGTATGTTGATCAATCCATCCCGCACCCAAATCATTACCTTGTATATGGTTTAGCGAACCTCGCATTCTAACACTCGGTCATCCTCACAAGCATTGCAGAATTTCTCTTGTCGACGAACTAAGTTCGGAAAATCCAATTATTCTGCAAGCCAAACAAACACCTATCGTTCCTTCACAACTCTCAGGTTTTACGTTACTCCTATAAGATTGTCTGTTGATAAAGGCATATCTTCTTCCCGGGTTTTTCCTTCGGCAAGAGTGTGCTTGCTTCTTGGCAGGTCCTGGAGCCTGTGGGTTATGGCCCCACCTCATCACATTTATAGCTTTATCTCATCCCGGGGTTACAATTGCTCCATATTACCAACATTATACCTCCTTTATATCCAATAGTACTTCATCCCTTCATATTCTTGGGGTATCCCACATATCGAGATAAAACTCGTACTTATTTTGTCCGAAGTCCACTCCGTGGAATATCATTATCCTTTCCAGGGGTCAAGGTCCTCACAGGGTACTACCACCCTTTAAATGCCCTAATTCATCCATAGACCATATTTCTCATATCCTCGAAAATGGTCAAAATATTTCTGCATAGAGTAATTACTCATAAAATCCAAATCAGTACCAACAATGCTAACTTTATTGATTCTCAAATTATTACAATCTCCTGTATTTCCATTACATGCCTCAACACCTCAATAATATAAGAAATGTTCCCACTGCTACTACTATATTTCTCACAGACTCAACTATTTATCACAAGTCTCCTTCTCCTTGGGACAATCTCTGGCAAAGTGCCCTGCTTCATTACAGCAGAAACATATTACTACAACAAGTCTCGCGGTTTCCTTGTGATTACATAGCCTCCTTGGGTCCTCGGCTTCCTTTTTGGGCAATCGCTGAAGTAGCGCCCTGAATCTTTGCACCTAAAACATGTGATATGACTCAGGTCCTTCTTGGTAGAAATTGGGTTGTTCCTGAAATCCAATCTATTTCTCTTCCTGGACTTTTCCTTTCCAATCAGGGCTTCTATTTCCTGTGGGTCATACTCTACTTCCACTGTCGGAAATGCTACTAGATCCCCCTTGAGACAATTCTGGGAGATGTGTCCTTCTTCTCCACATGAATAGCAAGACTTGGTGCAGGGTTTAATTGGGCCTTCTTCGGGTGTGTCCTCCACCTCTTCCTTCGTCACAGGTTCTTCTAAAATTTTCCTTGAGGGCTCCTTTCATTGCTTCTTTCTTCTGCTGGATGGTTCTTTGTACCATGGGGTAAATGTGACACTGAGCAGGGTAGTGGGTAGTCCCTTCACACAAGAAACAAGTAATCTGCCTAGTTGGGCATTCTTCAGCTGGGTGACTTTCTTCACAATGAGGGCATTCATCCTTGTGTTCTTTATGGTTGTGTCCTATTTCTCCACAGAGCTTGCATGCACAAGGTTTCTTCATATCTTTCCATAAGGCTTTAATTTCTGGGACACAAGCCGAGACTTTAGCAGAGTCAACTTAAATTCTTCCCAAGTGGTTACTCTTTGCCATCCATTGATGGTTTGGTACATCCTCCACCAAGTAGCAGCACCTCTTTCAAAGCACTGAAGAGCATACCGGGCCATATCCTTTCCGGCTATAGCGTTATTCTTCATGTGATCTTCCATGTTCTGAATCCATCGGTCTGTCTCCAATTGAGTCATCAGTCTAGGAAATATGAGTTCA
This sequence comes from Triticum aestivum, assembly GCF_018294505.1. Taxonomy (NCBI): domain Eukaryota; kingdom Viridiplantae; phylum Streptophyta; class Magnoliopsida; order Poales; family Poaceae; genus Triticum; species Triticum aestivum. Next base: position 395,740,594 of record NC_057799.1, read on the forward strand.
TCTCCATTCATCCTCTATTAGTTCCAAGGGTTTTGGGTGAGATAAGAGAGATAGGGAGGGATACACACAATACAAATAATAGTTTTGAAAAGATAGATTTTATTTTGTGGCTGTCGAGAAAATATCAAACAAATGACAGCTCACAATCGTCGCATCTAACGTAGGTATATAATAGGGGTTTGGTCTTCTAAAGGTCAATAAATCTTCAAAGTCATCAAACTCTTCAAGTCTTGTTCATGTCTCCGATGGCTTCTTCCGATCGTGCTTGTCCTTCTCGAGTTCTTTTGTCAGATCATTTCTATTGACGTGAAGTCTCCCGTGACATCATTTAATATTCTGGAGCTGCGTTCCAACTTCTGGGTTTCAACATCCTTGGCATGAACCATGGTCCTACTGTCCTTCAGTTCTTGACGAATCTCCGGTATCTCGGGGTTTTGTTCCTCCAGCTTGGCTACTTCAGCTTCTGGGTCCTAAGTTCTTCACAAAATGCTTCCTGAAGGTCCATCTTAAAATTTTTGATGTAATACTCCAGATCCTAGCGATACACCAGCTAAGGTTAAAACTTCATCTTTTGCTAATAGGGGCTCCATCAGCCTTCTCCCATCCAATCCTTCCGAAGAAATGCATGCTTAACTCAGCACGGTGACAATAGCATAAGCGGGCGATAACATCATGGATAGCCATGTTTATGCCCATATCTTTGCTATGGGCTATTATTCCATTGTAGATATCTCCTGCCTTAGGGTTTTCTTGACAAAAACTTTGAGTTTTAATGCTCCATGTTCCGGTCTTTCTCTGACACACCTTGATCTCGAGTATTGACAACTTTAATAGTTTGTCAAATTCCATAAGGGTAGCCTTCCTAGGTCACACTAATCTGGAAATTCTTTAGAGCCTTCAAATTCTCCTAGTCTTCGGAGTCTTCAAACATTGTAGTTTCCATTATAATGCTTGGTAAAATCCTCTTCATTCCAAAGTGGCCTTAGTTGTCCAATATTTTATACTTCTTGGAGTGGTCTCATCAGTCGAATCTTCATGTGGTCAAAAGGAGAAAGGGGTATAGTCTAACTAAAATGGAATATTTGATAAAGCTCAGAAAAGAAGAGAGGTAAAAGATCCTTTTGAAAATTGAAGTTTTAAAGAAAACCTTTCCTATGGGCTTGCCAGTTTCTAGGGGTCACATCCTACAGTAAACATGTGCACTGATACCATCTTGTAGCGACCCGACCTCAGACGATCAAGTCTCTATGCTGAAGTGTCATCCCTGGATCGGTATACTGACACACACATTACTCGAGGATTTATAACAGAGGTAAATCACATGTATAAAGTAACATAAATACTATTACCTCAATCCAAATAGCGGAAGTAACAACAAGGTTGTGGATTCCCATCAACACCAACGGCAAAGTTGAGTGTAGACATCGTAACCCTAACGTATCACTTACTCATCGTAAGAATCCTGCAACATGAGACGTTGCAGCCATATAGGTCAGTACATTGAATGTACTGGCAAATTCACACCATAGGAATAAAAATGTGAATGGCTATCTCTATATGCATATTTGGCTGGTGGAGGCTCTAAGTTTAATTTTTCCATAAAGCTAATTTTTTCCTACAACAAAGGAATATATTTTATTTATCTACAAAGTTTGTTGAAAATATTCAGAAGGTAGCCCCAACTCAATCCCAAATTAACATGAATAACCCAACAAATTAACTAAGTAAAGTGATGAGATCAAATATATAATTCAAGTACCAGATACTCAAGATGTCCATATCCGGGGACACGGCTAATCATGATTAGTTTGTACACTCTGCAGAGGTTTGCGCACTTTTCCCCACAAGACTCGATCTCCTCCGTTGATTTTCTCGCACTACATGGTGTTTGAGAAACGGGTGACCGAGACACAGTCTTTTAGAAGCATTAACTCTTTCGATGGGTAGACCGTACCACCTACATCCCCTACATCTGCTAGTCTACCACTAAAAGAAGTCACACAACATACTCAACTATGCCAGAGCCCATAATGGCTTGTGGCTGCACACGGAAGTTTCTAGCATGAATAATCTTATGATCCCTTTGAGCCTGGGTGGCGAACCATAGGAAAATCACACGGATACCCCGGCATCTCCTTGGACAACACTGGATTCTCCAGGTGCCCGCAACCAATCCACCCAGATGTGTATTAAAGTAGCCACCTTAAGTTTCCCTTAATTTAACATCTCTCACAACTTTCATGAATACTCTCAAAAACCAAACCACGTCTACGAGCATAGCATAGCAGTATAAGCATACATAGCAATTACCCAGGGTTTGATATAAGACAATAGGTTCTACCTCATCAACTACTTCCCAATACCCACATGTTAAACAAACCTACTCATGCAATGTTTGAGGGTTGAAACTAATGCATAAAAACTAGGTAATAAAGGGATATGATCAAAGTGTTACTTGCCTTGTACTGTTGATGAAGATGATTCGCACTCATAACTCCTGATAGTTCTACTCTTCACACTCCGATCAATCTCTCGTGAGGAAGCAATTGCATACAAAAGCACTCATGCAGAAAAAACAAAGAAAAGATCTCGGAAAACTTTGAAAACAAGCAATTAACTCTTGCATCCTAAAACAATTTCTAACAGTACCAAAATTAAGTGAATTTGGCCTTATCAGAAAGTTTAGGTCAAGATCTTTGATTTTTAAAAAGAATCAACTAAATCGGAGTTATAAAACTCAAGTTATGAACAAAAGAAGTTTGAATTCAAATCTGTTTGAAATCAAATTTTAAACTTTCAAAAATATGTTTAAGTTGGTTATCTGGATAGAGGGGATCATAACGAAGAAGTGGGCGTTGGTTTCGTTGGATTTGGATAAGCGAGCAAAAAGTTGTGAGGGTTTAAAGATCAGGGGCTAAACTATAAATAAAGTATTTGCAGATAGGTCCTTGGCCGAAAATAAAACAGACAAAGAAAAACTTATCAGACGAACGTTTGCTACGGAAGCATAAGTGACGAATTGATCCACTATAGAGGCTAAACCAGTGAACGTTCGCTATTTAGAGCATACCGGTTCGAAAAAAATAAAAATAAACAAACCGATCTAACCCTAACCGTTGATCCTAGATCTAACGGACGAGAAAGGGCGGGGAGTTACCGCGGCGGCGGCGGTGAAGTTCGGCGATGCGGGACGGCGGCGGCGGCTCGGCTTCGGTCGGGGCAGCGGCTCCGATCGTCGGGGAAGGCGGCGGAGAGCACGGGGAGGGGCGGCGCTGAGCGGCGATTGCGGTGTTGGCGTCGGCGGCGGTCGACGGCGACGAGGGCGGCGGCTGCGGCTTCCGGCGGCGGCGATAGTGAGATGCGGCGATGGCGGCGCGACGCGTGGAGGAGAGAGAGGGGGTTCGGGGCGGCGCTTATAAAGGCGGAGGGGAGGTCGAGGCGTGGAGGAGGGGGCAAGGCAAGGCGGCGCGGGAGGCGGAGTCCGGGAACGACACGGCGGCGGCTGCGGCGTCGTGCGGGCGCTGGAGTCCGACGGGACGTCGAGGGTGACGCGGCGCTGGGCTGGGCTTGGCCTGGCTCGGCTGGGCCGGCCTAGTTCGGCTGTGGAAGAAGTTTTTTTTTTAAGAAACAGACATAAGAAAAAAACGAACAAAATAAAAATATAATATAGGCATATTATATATCAAAATTTTCAGTTAAAGATTTCTACCACATGAACATTTTTCTAGCGTCAAATAAAATCCACAAAAATTTAAATAAAGCAAGGAGTGCTACTGTTGCAATAAAACCCAATAAAAATCATTTTAAAAATACCAAAATGATTACAAATTTATTTCTCTCCAATTTTCTATTGTAGGGAATCATTTTACCCTATTTTCCATATATTTTATTTTTGGAGAAAAATAATTTGAATAAAACCAAATAACCCCAAATTGAAAATAATTTCAAAGGGATTTTAAATTTGATTTCTTTTAAACTTCCAACTCATATTTCATATGTTTTGAAGAAGTCATTTTATCTTCTCTCATGAAAATCATTGAGTTGCATAAAGTTTCTGAAATTTGAAATATTTCCAAACGAAATTCAAATATTTTCAAAAACCCTTTTTCATTTAATTTAAATGGAAGAAGTCATATCATCTTCTCTCTAGGGTTTTGTGTTTGAAAAGAATTTGAATTCATGGAGATCACAAATGCAAAAATGAAAGTTTGGGGAAGTCCTTTTATTCCCTCTCATTTAACTTTCAAAAAGTTTCAAATTTTACTCAATTTCACATAAGCAACCACACCACAATCAAACAATCAATCAAAACTATTTATTTAATATAACATTCCAAAATTTAGAATTTTGGGATGTTACACCAAGTTCCTTCTTCATACCATGTAAATTAAACTATACAGAGCAAGTAATCTTCTTTTGCACTGCATGTATGCTTCTGTTCTTGATCTGTAATCCAGTGGTGTGGTGAACCTACCCACTACAGCACAATGTCATATTCTGCAATGTCTTAACTTTGAACAATGTCATATCATTCTACTATTATTTAAACCGTCTATTTATTTGCCAATCTGAAATGGGATAAATTGACAACACACTAACCAATGATACTTATGAGTTCTTGATCTGTAATCCAATGGTGTCGTGAAGGTGCCAACTCCTTCATAATGTCATTTCCTGTCATGTCTTAACCTGAACAATACCATATTGTGTTAATGCTATTTTAAACTGTGTCACTTTATTCGTCAGTAAGAAATGTGATCAATTGTCAGCAATGATACTTATATGTGCAAAACCTGTCATCTGTCTGCTTGTTTATCTTTCAGAGTGAGGAGCATATAAGTGTCAAACAAGCGCAGTCTCATCAGCTTGCTCAGCTGCTTTCGCTGCAGCTCCCGAGCAGGGCTAACCTTTCTTGAACTCTATTGAAGTGCTGTCGGTTTTGTATATTATTTTGTCAGCGTGTTTATTTGCACTGGTGGCGATCTTTGATGCCCAGTGTATGTAATCTGTTGTCTGCTTGTGCTTTATTATCATAGTGGCGAACTTTGATGCCCAGTAGATGTAATATGTTGTAATTTCTTTATTGTATAGTCTAGGTTTTTTCTTATTCATGATGTTGCAGTTATTTTACTGTATATATATATATATATCCTTTCTTCACAGTAAACCGGCCAAACCATAAAATTACGGTACATAATCGAGCCGTCATGCAAATCACTACATAATCGGTCAGTTAACAGGCCTAAATGTAATCTGGCCCACTAGTAGATTTGGGCCTCTAATAGGCCGAGTAAACCGCCGGCCCTATTTTCGCAAGAAAACTTAATGGGCTTTTAGGAGGCTGAAAAGTAGGTTGGGCCTGAAACGTGCTGAACAGCTCACGGGCCGGCAGAAGGCCGAAATAGACCCCGGCCCATGATTGTGCCAATCACATCACAGGCCATTAACAGGCCAAAATTGTCTCCGTCCTTATTCGGCCCAATCAGATTATCGGTTGTGAGCAGGCCGGATACAAACCGGGCCGTAGTTAGGCCCAACTATATGACAGGCTTTTAACAGGCCGAAATAAATATAGGGCCGAAATGTTAAATAGGACTTTAACAGGCCGAAACTAATATCAGGCCGAATTACTAAATGGGCCTTTAGTAAGTGGGCCCAAAAGCATAGCGTCGAGTTGACGGGCCGAATCTGATATGGGCCATAATTTAGCCCAAAGCCTCTTAAAGGGTTGGATCTAATCTGGGCCGTAATTTGGCCCAGAACGTGGTAGGCTTTTAACGGGCCGGATCTCATATGAGCCTTTTTAGGCCAGGAACGTGGCAGTCTATTAATGGACCAGATCAAATATGGGTCGGCATTTGGCCCAAACCATGGCAGCCTGTTAACTGGTCGGCCCATTAGTGTCCTCAAAATCTTGTGCGTCTTTAGCTGGGCCGGCCCATTATGGTCGGCGAAATCTCATGGGCCTTTAGCTGGGCCGGCCCATTATGGTCGGCGAAATCTCGGGGGCCTTTAGCTGGGCCGGCCCATTATGGTGCGCAAAATCCTGTGGGCTTTAGTTGGATCGGCCCATTTAATCTTTATGGGCCACTTTTGGGCCGGTCCACGTGTCAACATATCATTGGTCGTGGCTGTTAGCGGGTTATCGGGTCCAAAACCGGACCCGATAGCTTAACGGCGACCCGTTATGGTGGATGCCACGTGTCGGTCACCCTTGACGAAAGCACTTCCATGATGCGACATTTATCGTCATGGAAGTGAACACTTTCGTGATGATAATTTTGGTAATGTCATGGAACACTTCTACGACAGTACAGGTATGACTATCTTGATTCTGTCATAAAATCGTCATGGATGTACATGCATGACAGAAAACGTGACCTACTGTGACAAACACGTATCATCACGGAAGTGTATTTTTTTGTAGTGCATGAGGCGCCCCAACGCGGCCCACCGCATAGGGCGTCAGCGCGCGATGAAGCAAGCTGGCAGGTGGTGCGGCGGCCCCAAGGAGAAGCGCGCGTGTGCTTCCCGCGCCGCCGCGTCAAGATCGTGTGCCACCGGAGGCGATGGCGCGCGGGCGCCAAGACCAAGTTCCACCCATGCGGCCAGCACCCGTTAGTGCAGCTGGTTGTCGTTCTTTCACCCCGGAGCTGCGCCGCGTCGTTTGGCCTGGCAAGTTCAAGCCGGACCTGCCTCCACGCTACGATGGCACTCCCGGCCCTACGGAATTTCTCCAGCTCTACGAGTTGAGCATCGAAGCGGCGAACAGCAACGACAAGGTCATGGCGAAGTGGCTTCCCATGGCCCTCAAGGACGGCACGCGCTCTTGGCTCCCGAACCTTCCGGTGGGGTCGATCTCCTCCTGGGACGAGCTTCGTGAGCGCTTCATCGCCAACTTCCAGGGTACTCGTGACTACGCTCCTGCAGTAGGCGACCTACGGCGCGTCAAGCAGCAGTCGGGCGAGACCTTGCACAAGTACATACAGCGCTTCATGAACGTCTGCCTCCAGATCCCAAAGGTGTCGGACGAGGCCATCATTTCAGCATTCTCTAATGGCGTCCGGGATGTCAAGATGAAGGAGAAACTCGCCATCCACGAGGACCTGTGCTCGGCCCTGGAGATGTTCAACATGGCGAGCAGGTGCACAAGGCTAGAGGAAGGTCGCCTCTCCCTCCTAGAGCTCTTGGAGGCCGATCTTGAAGATAAGAAGGCCAAGGCTAAGGAGGCAAAGCGTGAGGGCCCTGCTGTGCTTGCGGTCGAGCTTGAGATGAAGCGCGGTCGTGACCACGACGAACCCCCAGAGGCAACCGCCCATTTTGCGTCTTCCACAATGTCCACAGCCACGACACCAACGACTGTCAGGAGCTCAGGGAAATCCGAGACGGGCGCCTTGGCCGCCGCCCTAAGCACAGCGACTGCAGTTACGCCCGTGGAGGAGGTCGCGGCGTAGGCCGCGGGGACAACCGCAACCCCCTCCAGGACTGGCGCGACCAACCCCGTGAGGACTGCTGGCAGGGCCAGCCTCGTGACGGTCCTTGACGGGACCAGTCTCGTGAGGACTGACCTCAGGGTAACGCCGGCCTCCCACCACTGCCGCCGCCGCCAAGGAGAAACGACGACAACCGACAATACGATGGGGTTGGGTAATTCCAAGAGCCTCGCGTGATCATCTGCATCCTGGGTGGTGCTCAGGCTCCCGCCTCTCATCGCATCTTCAAGCAGTTCGCTCGGGAGGTGAATGCACCCCCCCCCAAGCTTGAGGCGTCGCGTCCCCTCAGGTGGTCCAAGCGCGCCATCACCTTTGACTCCATGGACCATCTCAAGTGCTCAGCCGCCGATGGTGCGCTCCCAATGCTCTGCACACCAACCATCAGCAACGTCCTTGTCACCAAGACCCTCATTGACGGTGGCGCTGGGCTCAACATTCTCTCTGTCGAGATGTTTGAAACGCTCCAAGTGCCCTATGACCAGCTTCTGCCCACCAAGCCTTTCTCAGGAGTGACCGATGGCTCCACCGTTCCCCTGGGGCAGGTGCGCCTCCCAGTCTCCTTCGGTAAGTGTGACAACTACCACACCAAGCTCATCGACTTCAACATCGCCCACATCGGCCTCCCATACAACATCATCCTCGGGTATCCGGCCCTCGCCAAGTTCATGGCAGCAACTCACCATGGCTACAATGTTCACAAGATGCCAGGAAGAGGTGGTATCATCATGGTCGCTTGCGACGAGAAGGATGTGGTGTGCTCCCTCGAGCGTGCCTATCAGGCTCAGGAGGTCGAGAACTCAAATGACGAGGATGCCATCCTGCCTCCTGAGGCCATCCCCAAGAAGAAGAAGAAGCTCCTCCCCAAGGGCCGTCAGGAGGCCGGGGCGCCTGACGATCATACCTCTAGCCTCACGCCCTCTGCTAGGGCGCCTTTCCCTCTCGCATAGGAAGGCGTGCCCAGCGCCCCCCTCAGGACGGGATCGGGGGCTCCCATCTGGAGGGCCTCTGACCTGCCCAGCGTGATGAGGGAGGCGTTCGGGCACCACGTGGGGGCGTGCTTCAACGCTCACCTCAGTGAGCAAGGCACCAGGCGCCAGGCACCCAAGAGTTCATCACTGAGGCAATCGAAGAGCTTCAGGAGGCGCGAGTCATGCTTGGCGAGCGTCGCCCTGCACCACCGAGTGCATCCGTGGCCCCTGACATGGGCAGCGAGCTGTGCGTCCGCGTCAACATCCCAGGCCTCAATAGGGCTGCTTCGCAGGACCTCTTTTGGCCGTCCCACGCAGGCCGGAGCAGAGGCTACCCCTGCAGCTACGTCTGCATGCCGTTTGGCACGCTGAACATGGCCGCCTCGTACCAGCGCCTCGCGCAGCATGCGTGGGCGGCTCACGATGCTAGGCACCAAGCAGTCCTGACAAAGGAGGTGCCGGACCCTCGCGAGCCCCCCGGACCTCCGGAGCCTCACGGGCCTCAAGAGCCGGTCGGCTCGTGAGGAGCGATCTCCGCAGCGCGCGTCTTCAGCTACTCCAACGCTTCTACGACGGTGGTGCCAGGTGACTTTTTGGTTTGTTCAACTAAGGGCGCCCCTCGGGCTGCATCATCCTCAGGCTGCCAGGGCCGAACCCCGCAGCTGTATCGTTTTTGCGCATGTATCAGAATTGGCCTTGCCTTCATGAATTTCCTAAGTATTTCAACTGCATGTCCAGTGCTTCTTCACCATGATGACGCTGCGCCCTCGCGAACCCGCCCGCGGCTGCCTCATGATTAAGGACTGGCACGGCGTCTATGCTCGGGTTCGTCTCTACAGCATTGACAAACCCAAGCGACCGAGCTCTGTCCTGCGGGCCAGCTCCCATGCGCGTCACCTCCCATGGTCCTTGGTGCCTTGTTCTCGCATGGGCTAATCATGTGAGGGCAAGTAAGGGCGCGCGGCCCGGTTCGTACAACCGCAATTCGGTGCTTCGCCGTAGCGGGAGCCGCGGGCCGGCTCTTTTTCATGGGATCGTTGCATGAGAAGACTTGGCACGGCGTCTGTGCTCAGGTCCAGCCCTACAGCGTCGACAAAACCAATGGTTGAGCTCTGTCTGGCGGACCGTTCCCGTTCACGTCACCTCCTGGGGTCATTGGTGTCTGGCCTTCTCATGCGATAACCCCTGAAGGGGCATTCGGCGTAGGACCCCCCATTGCCCCACTGGTGTCTTACGTGCGCCCCATGCTGCAAAAATCAGGCGTAGCCCGCCTTGAGTTAGGCCCTCGTGAGTCCCGCGCTGGCTCACGAGTGCCCAGATACACCTCCTCCAGTTCTGCCATGCTAGCCACGCGTACGAACGGGGATGTACATGCCCCGAAGTCTCCCCCATAGGGAACTCCCACCCACGCACCAGTGGAAGCCCCATGCTCCGCGTTCGCGGACGACATAGTCGAGGAGAGACTATGCCCATGCACCAGTGGAAGCCCCATGCTCCGCACTAGCGGATGACACGGCCGAGGAGCGGCTATGCCCACACTAAAGTGGAAGCACCATGCTCCACGCTGGTGAACAAACAACTAAGGGCGCCCTCATGGTCGCACCAACCTCAGGACATCCTTTCCTTTCTTCGCCCGGTAACACCCCATAGCTTTCCCCTCGGGAGGATCGCGCGAGGGGGCTGGACAAGGGGGCTGTGCTCAGGCCACGCCTGGCACATGCCACACTACCAGGTCCAGGCACCTGGTCTTCTCGCGTTCCCCCGGGCAAAAGCTGGTGAGCAAAGGTATGGGGGACTCCCGGCGCCCACGTTTCCTTTATGAGGGCTGCTCGCATGTCAAGGGGGACCTCCTGAGCATCGCGACTCAGGGGCCTCACTAGTCACATAGCCCCTCGCCCCTTGGTGTCGTCCTGGTGATCCGGACGCCCCAATGGCAGTCGAGGTATGCGCGGTGCTGGGCCCTGCCAACGCAGAGCGCGAAGGGGTATGCCCCGGCGTCCACGTTTCCCTCATGAGGGCTGCTCGCACGTCAAGGAGGGCCTCCTGAGCATCACGACTCAGGGGCCTCACTAGTCATGTAGCCCCTCGCCCCTTGGTGTCGTCCTGGTGATCTGGACGCCCCAACGGCGGTCGAGGTATGCGCGGGACTGGGCCTTGCCGACGCAGAGTGCAAAAGCAAGCACGGAGGAAACTTGGCGCAATAAGGAAACCATAGAGTCCTAATAATTATTACAAGCATAGATTGTTCCACAAGCTTAAACATAAGTCTTATGCCTCCACGAGGCACGGTAAATGTTGCAGGATAAAACTAAGAAGGAGTGTGATACGTCTCCACCGTATCTACTTTTCCAAACACTTTCGCCCTTGTTTTGGACTCTAACTTGCATGATTTGAATGGAACTAACCCGGACTGACGATGTTTTCAGCAGAATTGCCATTGTGTTATTTTTGTGCAGAAATAAAAGTTCTCAGAATGACCTGAAAATCAATGGAGATTATTTTTGGAATTAATAAAAAAATATTGGCGAAAGAATCAAGGCCAGGGGGCCCACACCCTGTCCACGAGGGTGGGGGCGCGCCTACCCCCCTGGGCGCGCCCCCTGCCTCGTGGGCCCCCTGGAGCTCCACCGACCTCAACTCCAACTCTATATATTCACGTTCGGGGAGAAAAAATCTGAGAGAAGGATTCATCGCGTTTTACAATACGGAGCCGCCGGCAAGCCCTAATCTCTCTCGGGAGGGCTGATCTGGAGTCCGTTCGGTGCTTCGGAGAGGGGAATCCGTCGCCATCGTCATCATCAACCATCCTCCATCACCAATTTCATGATACTCACCGCCATGCGTGAGTAATTCCATCGTAGGCTTGCTGGACGGTGATGGGTTGGATGAGATTTATCATGTAATCGAGTTAGTTTTGTTAGGGTTTGATCCCTAGTATCCATTATGTTCTAAGATTGATGTTGCTATGACTTTGCTATGCTTAATGCTTGTCACTAGGGCCCGAGTGCCATGATTTCAGATCTGAACCTATTATGTTTTCATGAATATATGTGAGTTCTTTATCCTATCTTGCAAGTCAATAGTCACCTACTATGTGTTATGATCCGGCAACCCCGAAGTGACAATAATCGGGACCACTCCCGGTGATGACTGTAGTTTGAGGAGTTCATGTATTCACTAAGTGTTAATGCTTTGGTCCGGTACTCTATTAAAAGGAGGCCTTAATATCTCTTAGTTTCCAATAGGACCCCGCTGCCACGGGAGGGTAGGACACAAGATGTCATGCAGGTTCTTTTCCATAAGCATGTATGACTATATTCAGAATACATGCCTACATTACATTGATGAATTGGAGCTAGTTCTGTGTCACCCTATGTTATAACTGTTGCATGAATAATCGCATCCGGCATAATTCTCCATCACCGATCAAATACCTATGAGATTTTCACATATTGTTCTTCGCTTATTTACTTTACCGTTGCCACTGTTACAATCACGACAAAACTATCACCATTACTTTTGCCACCGTTACCGTTACTTCCACATTACTTTGCTACTAAACACTTTGCTGCAGATACTAAGTTATCCAGGTGTGGTTGAATTGACAACTCAATTGCTAATACTTGAGAATATTCTTTGGCTCCCCTTGTGTCAAATCAATAAATTTGGGTTGAATACTCTACCCTCGAAAACTGTTGCGATCCCCTATACTTGTGGGTTATCAAGACTATTTTCTGGCGCCGTTGCCGGGGAGCATAGCTCTATTCTTTGAGTCACTTGGGATTTATATCTGCTGGTCACTATGAGGAACTTGAAAGACGAGAAAACCAAAATTTATCCCTCAACTACGAGGGGAGGTAAGGAACTGCCATCTAGCTCTGCACTTGATTCACCTTCTGTTTTGAGTAAGCTTGCGACACCTAAACCTGCTTCTGCTATTAATTCTGATATGTCGCATGTTATTGATGATGCCACTTCTGCTATGCATGATACTTATGATGAAACTACTTCTATGCTTGATACTATTGTGCCACTAGGTGAATTTCTTGATGAACAACTTGCTAGGGTTAGAGAGAATGAAATTATTGAAACTGATAATATTGATGAAAGTGATGATGAAGATTCTCCCCTAGATATGAATTGCCTGTTGTGCCTGAGGGTTATGTTATGGATGAAGAAACTGCTAGAGACTTTCTTGCTTGCAATGATAGGAGTGATCTTAAGAAATTATTAGCTGAGCTAAAAGAAAAATCTCTGAATGCTAGAATGAAATATGATCCTGCTTATGCTACTTCACATATCTTCATTACTGATAAGGATTATGATTTCTCTGTTGATCCTGATATAATTACTTTGGTTGAATCTGATCCTTTCTATGGCTATGAATCTGAAACTGTTGTGGCACATCTTACTAAATTAAATGATATAGCCACCCTGTTCACTAATGATGAGAAAACTCGCTACTATTATATCCTTCAATTATTTGCGTTCTCATTAAAGGGTGATGCTAAGATATGGTTTAATTCTCTTGATCCTGGTTGTGTGCGTAGTCCCCAGGATATGATTTATTACTTCTCTGCTAAATATTTCCCTGCTCATAAGAAACAAGCTGCCTTAAGGGAAATATATAATTTTGTGCAAATTGAAGAAGAGAGTCTCCCACAAGCTTGGGGAGGCTTCTCCAATTACTTAATGCTTTGCCTGATCATCCTCTCAAGAAAATGAAATACTTGATATCTTTTATAATGGACTAACCGATGCTTCCAGAGACCACCTGGATAGTTGTGTTGGTTGTGTTTTCAGGGAAAGAACAGTTGATCAAGCTGAAATTCTATTGAATAATATGTTGACCAATGAAAATAATTGGACACTTCCTGAACCAACTCCTAAGCCAACTCCGAAGAAAAGGGGTATTCTATTTCTCAGTCCTGAAGATATGCAAGAGGCGAAGAAATCTATGAAAGAAAAAGGTATAAAAGCTGAAGATGTTAAGAATTTACCTCCCGTTGAAGAAATACATGGTCTTAATTCATCACCTATTGAAGAAACACACGGTCTTGATAACCCGACACAGGTAGTAAAGGTAAACTCTCTCTATAGATATGATAAAGCTGAAATCCCTCCTGCTAAGTTTGCTAGCCAATGTTTGGATGAGTTTGATAACTTTATGGTTAAGCAAGAAGATTTTAATGCTTATTTTGGTAGACAACTGAAACGCAATGCTTATATGATTGAACACTTGGGTGATTATATGTCTAGAGTTAAAGGTGAACTTAAACTCATTAGTAAACATGCTTCTATGGTTACCACTCAAGTAGAACAAGTACTTAAAGCTCAGAATGATTTTCTCAATGAATTGAATAGTAAGAACAGTGACTTTGCTGTTAGAGTTGCAACTAGAGGGGGTAAAGTGACTCAGGAACCTTTGTATCCTGAGGGCCACCCTAAGAGAATTGAGCAGGATTCTCAAAGAAATAACGTTGATGCACCTAGTCCTTCAAAAAGGAAGAAAAAGAAAAATGATAGGACTTTGCATGCTTCTAGTGAACCTGTTGTAGACACACCTGCGAATCCCAATGATATTTCTATCTATGATGTTGAAACACAATCTGGTAATGAACATGAATCTAGTGATAATGTTAATGATGATGTTCATGTTGATGCTCAACCTAGTAATAACAATGATGTAGAAATTGAACCTGCTGTTGATCTTGATAACCCACAATCAAAGAATCTGCGTTATGATAAGAGAGATTTTGTTGCTAGGAAGCATGGTAAAGAAAGAGAACCATGGGTTCAGAAACCCATGCCTTTTCCTCCTAAACCATCCAAGAAAAAGGATGATGAGGATTTTGAGCGCTTTGCTGAAATGATTAGACCTATCTTCTTGTGTATGCGCTTGACTGATATGCTTAAAATGAATCCTTATGCTAAGTATATGAAAGATATTGTTACTAATAAGAGAAAGATACCGGAAGCTGAAATTTCCACCATGCTTGCTAATTATACTTTTAAGGGTGGAATACCTAAGAAACTTGGAGATCCAGGAGTACCAACTATACCATGCTCCATTAAAAGAAACTATGTTAGAACTGCTTTATGTGATCTTGGAGCCGGTGTTAGTGTTATGGCTCTCTCTTTATATCGTAGACTTGATTTGAATAAGTTGACACCTACTGAAATATCCTTGCAAATGGCTGATAAATCAACTGCTATACCTGTCGATATTTGTGAGGATGTGCCTGTTGTGGTTGCAAATGTTACTATTTTAACGGACTTTGTTATTCTTGATATTCCCGAGGAAGATAGTATGTCTATTATTCTTGGAAGACCCTTTTTGAATACTGCAGGGGCTGTTATTGATTGCAACAAGGGCAATGTCACTTTTCATGTTACTGGTAATGAGCATACGGTACACTTTTCGAGGAAACAACCTCAAGTCCACAGTATCGATTCTATTGGAAAAATTCCATCAATTATTATTGGAGGTTTTTAATTTCCTCTTCCTACTGTCAAAAAGAGATATGATATTCTTATTGTTGGGGATGTACATATCCCCGTTGAGGTAACATAGTGTTATTCAAAATTTCTCCGGTTCCATGTTATTCGGAATGAGTTTGTTAACAAGACTTGATCAACCTTGTTAGTAGATTCCTTTTGATGAGCATGAGATGGATGAAGTTAGAAAGCACAACCTTCTGTACCCTCCTTTTACTTTCTGTTATTTAGATTAAATAAAGCAAAAATAGCATTTTTTGTCTGTTTTCTGAATTATCCGTGCAATAAAAAATACCCCAAAAATAAAAGTTCTCCAAATGCCCCGAAAATGAAATATGATTTTTCTGGAATATTTGAGAATGTCTGGCACTGAGAACACATCAGGGGGAGCAAGCACCTGGCCACGAGGGTCCAGGGCGCGCCCACCCCCCTGGGCGCGCCCCCTGCCTCATGGGCCCATGGTGGCTCCCCTCCACTTATTCCAGCCATCACACACTCCTTCCTCCCAAAAAAACCACCAACCAGCTCAAGCACGAGTTCTTGCTCATTTTGCTGCGATTTTCGATCTCCTTGCTCAAAGCTCCACTCACAAAACTGCTTTGGGGGATTGTTCTTCGGTATGTGACTCCTCCAATGGTCCAATTAGTTTTTGTTCTAGTGCTTTATTCATTGCAAATTTTTGCTGCCTAGGTGACCCTGTTCTTGAGCTTGCATGTCAAATTTATATGGTCCCAAGTAGTTCTAATGCATGATATAGTCTCTAGGCACTTGTGGGAGTAGTTGCTATCAATTTTGTTGAGTTTGGTTCACTTTTATTTTGAAGTTACTAAAAAAATTCAGAAATTTTCAGAAAATGATGAAGAGATTTCTGAGGGGTTCTTCGAGCCGAAGCTCGAAGGATAAGCAAAGTGAAGAAGACGAGAGGCCCAAATATAATCTCCCTCGCACCACGGAAGTTCGGCCGTGTGAATGGCCTTGTGATGATTTCTTGAGAGCAGCCGGGATTTATGATGATTTTTATGAGTTGGCTGAGAATGCAGGCCTCACCGACTTCCTCCGCGACCAACGCGAACAGTATCTCTTACTCACTAATATTTTTGTGCAAAATTTTCATTTCCATGCTAGGAGGTAACCACCTTCGGTGGATTTCTATTTATATGATGAGTATAAGGAGATGTCCCTCTATGAATTTTGTGAGGTATGCAAGTTGCCCTTTTCGGGCAGCGTAGAGGAACCACATCATAATGATGTGGAGGGGTTTATTGATACAATTATTGTAGGGGAAACTAGGAAGGTTTCCAATGCAAGAATTACTAGCATACATTTTCCTGTTCTACGTTACTTTGCAATATTTGCTAGTAGATGCTTGATTGGTCGCGGAAACTGTGGCAACCTTAGTGCCCCTGATATTATTATTTTGTGCCATGCCTTGTTCCGTGATGACACATTTAGTATGGGCGCTATTGTTGCAAAGCGGTTAAATCTTAACCGTACTAAGGGCCCCATCTTGGGAGGTATCTTCGCCTCGCGCCTCGCTGCACATTTTAACATACCTATTAGACATTATGAGAAAGAAGAAAAGTTGTTGCCTCCTATTTTTCTAGACTATAAGAGTATGGTAGCACATGATTTTATCGTTAAGAATAAGGAAAGATGCTTAAGTACAAGCTGATATTTGATAAAAACCACCCTGAGACTATCACTTTGCCTGCTCCTTCCTTGTTTGACTTGTCTGCAGGCAAGTACCTTGTTCCGCTGGAGGCCATTCATGCCTACCGAAACCCCACACCAGCTACAGAGCCACATCCGGAACCAAAATTTGTTCCTTCATGACAGTCTGTTTACCAGTAGGATCCGGAGGAGATTGCCAACCAGTGGCAACCCAAGGCTCCTTCTCAGTACGACCCCAACTATAACTTTGGATATCCACTAGGCCAGTCGTTGCCCTAGACCAACTTAGGCCAAAAGCCTAAGCTTGGGGGAGTACGTATTTCTCACCGACATTACATTCATATTCACACACTCATGCTAGTTGTCGGTGTTCATACTTTTTCATTGTACTATACATGCTAGTTTATTTTCCTTTTTCTCGTTTTCTTCTTGTGTGTTTGATAAACCTTAAGAAAAACAAAAAAATTGAGTTGTAGCTTCTAGCTAGTTTACTTTCCATGCTTGTAGTAGTAATAATAATAAAAGAAAACCCAAAAAGATTTCTTGTTCTTCTTTTGCTCGTTGGGAGCTTTCCCGTGTAAATAGTTTTATTTCTTTTCTTTGGGGGTCGAGAGGAGAAGTCCATAATGAAAATGTTGAAGTGGCTCTTATATGCATTATTGTTGATTTAACCAAGAGCCCATATTATCTTGTCTTCTCCTATATGTCAGATGCCTACAGATTCCAGCTTAGTCCAATGCATGTGCACTATTATTATTATTCACATCGTTCGGTCGTGCAAGTGAAAGGCAATAATGACGATATATGATGGACTGATTGAGATGAGAGAAGCTGGTATGAACTCGACCTCCCTTGTTTTTGTAAATATGATTAGTTCATCGTTCCTGATTCAGCCTATTATGAATAAACATGTTTACAATGAAAATTAGAGATTATAGTTGCTTATGCCATGCTTAATCAGCTAGGAGTTTATAATGGTTTACCTTGCGTGCCAACATGCTATTAAAAATGGTTGTGATGTGGTATGATGTGGTGGTATCCTCCTTTGAATAATTCAAGTGACTTGACCTGGCACATGTTCACACATATAGTTGAAACAAATCAACATAGCCTTCACGATATTTATGTTCATGGTGGATTATATCCTACTCATGCTTGTACTCAATGTTTATTAATTTGAATGCGTGTTCATGACTGTTGTCGCTCTCTAGTTGGTCGCTCCCAGTCTTTTTCTATCCTTCACTTGTACTAAGCGGGAATACTGCTTGTGCATTCACTTCCATAAACCCCATAGTTATTCCATATGATTCCACCATACCTTCCTATATGCGGTATCTACCTGCCGTTCCAAGTAAATTTGTATGTGCCAAACTCTAAACCTTCAAATGAAATTCTCCTTTGCATGCTCAAATAGCTCATGTATCAACTAGGGCTGTCTGTATCTTCCATGCTAGGCGGGTTATTCTCAAGAGGAGTGGACTCCGCTCCTCACTCACGAGAAAATGGCTGGTCACCGGGATGCCCAGTCCCATGCTTTATGCAAATCAAATCAAAATAATTGCAAACAAAACTCCCCCGGGACTCTTGTTAGTTGGAGGCACTCGTTGTTTCGAGCAAGCCATGGATTGATGCTTGTTGGTGGAGGGGGAGTATAAACTTTACCATTTTGTTTGGGAACCGCCTATAATGTGAGTAGCATGGAAGATATCGAGATCTCTCGATTGTTGTGTTGACAATGAAAGTATGCCGCTCAAAATATTATTTATCTCTATTTCAAAAATCGAGCTCTGGCACCTCTATAAATCCCTGCTTCCCTCTACGAAGGGCCTATCTATTTACTTTTATGTTGAGTCATCACCCTCTTATTAAAAAGCACCAGCTGGAGAGCACCGCTGTCATTTGCATCCATTACTATTGATTTATATTGGTTATGACTATGATTGGATCTCTTTTACCATGAATTACAATGTTTAGTCAGTCCTTGATCTTTAAAGGTGCTCTGCATTTATGTTTTGCGGTCTCAGAAAGGGCTAGCGAGATACCATCTTGTTATATCATATCATGATTGTTTTGAGGAAGTGTTGTCATCCGAGATTTATTATTATTGCTTGCTAGTTGATTATGCCATTGACATGAGTAAACATGAGACCTAAGTGTTATTGTGAATATGGTTAGTTCATAATCTTTGCTAAAAAATGCTGGCTTTACATATTTACAACAACAAGAGCAAACAGAGTTTGTAAAAGTGTTTCTTTATCACTTTCAGTTTATCACCTGAATTGCTTGAGGACAAGCAAAGGCTTAAGCTTGGGGGAGTTGATACGTCTCCAACGTATCTACTTTTCCAAACACTTTTGCCCTTGTTTTGGATTCTAACTTGCATGATTTGAATGGAACTAACCCGGACTGACGCTGTTTTCAGCAGAATTGCCATGGTGTTATTTTTGTGCAGAAATAAAAGTTCTCGGAATGACCTGAAAATCAATGGAGATTATTTTTGGAATTAATAAAAAATACCAGCGAAAGAATCAAGGCTAGGGGGCCCACACCCTGTCCACGAGGGTGGGGGGCACGCCTACCCCCTGGGCGCGCCCTTGCCTCGTGGGCCCCCTGGAGCTCCACCGACCTCAACTCCAACTCTATATATTCACGTTCGGGGAGAAAAAAATCAGAGAGAAGGATTCATCGCGTTTTACGATACGGAGCCGCCGCCAACCCCTAATCTCTCTTGGGAGGGCTGATCTGGAGTCCGTTCGGGGCTCCGGAGAGGGGAATCCGTCGCCATCGTCATCATCAACAATCCTCCATCACCAATTTCATGATGCTCACCGCCGTGCATGAGTAATTCCATCGTAGGCTTGCTGGACGGTGATGGGTTGGATGAGATTTATCATGTAATCGAGTTAGTTTTGTTAGGGTTTGATCCCCAGTATCCACTATGTTCTGAGATTGATGTTGCTATGACTTTGCTATGCTTAATGCTTGTCACTAGGGCCCGAGTGCCATGATTTCAGATCTGAACCTACTATGTTTTCATGAATATATGTGAGTTCTTGATCCTATCTTGCAAGTCTATAGTCACCTACTATGTGTTATGATCCGGCAACCCTGAAGTAACAATAATCGGGACCACTCCCAGTGATGACCGTAGTTTGAGGAGTTCATGTATTCACTATGTGTTAATGCTTTGGTCCGGTACTCTATTAACAGGAGGCCTTAATATCCTTTAGTTTCCAATAGGACCCCGCTGCCACGGGAGGGTAGGACAAAAGATGTCATGCAAGTTCTTTTCCATAAGCACGTATGACTATATTCCGAATACATCCTACATTACATTGATGAATTGGAGCTAGTTTTGTGTCACCCTATGTTATAACTGTTGCATGAATAATCGCATCCGGCATAATTCTCCATCACCGATCCAATGCCTACGAGCTTTTCACATATTGTTCTTTGTTTATTTACTTTACCGTTGCCACTATTACAATCACTACAAAACGTCACCGTTACTTTTGCCACCGTTACCGTTACTTCCATATTACTTTGCTACTAAATACTTTGCTGTAGATACTAAGTTATCCAGGTGTGGTTGAATTGACGACTCAACTGCTAATACTTGAGAATATTATTTGGCTCCCCTTGTGTCGAATCAATAAATTTGGGTTGAATACTCTACCCTCGAAAACTGTTGCGATCCCCTATACTTGTGGGTTATTAGACTGTCACCACCGCCGCCTGCCCTGCTCGCTGGAATCCCCTCGTCGACAACGCTGCCACCATCCTCATCGCCTTCGACTTCTGCTACCGGAACCTCAGGGATGGGGACGCAGAGGAACCTCCCCAGCAGCGCGTCCACCTGGTCCTTCACATCATGTGCGGTAGCATCACGCAACTCAGGTGCCACCGGGTCGATCAGGGCATTGAGATCGAAGCCGGGGTCCTGGAGGTGGAGGTGGCTGAAGACGCGCGTCGCGGCTGTGGTGAAGAGCGAGTGGCACTCCATCTCCGGGAAGGAGTCCACCTCAGCAGTGGCACCCTTGAGCGCTTCGGCAAGCTTGGGGAGGAGCCCTGCAAGACCGTCTTCAGGGGTCGCCAACGGCTCTTCGTACCCTCCCCCATGGGTGGAGCATAGCACCTTGCGGAACCCGAGCTCGAGGGCCAGGAAGGTCTCGTGGTCTGTGGCCGACTTCTTCTCGGCGGCAACGAGGGATTTCACCCTGGCCTCCAGCTAGGTTGCCGCCTTGGAGACATGCTGAGCATGGGCTACCTGGGCATCGGTCACCTCCTTCTTCAACGCGTCAAGGCGGCCGCGTGCCGCGGCCTGGTCGGTGGCCACCTGGGCCAGCTCGTCGTTGCGATCGGCGAGCCTCGCCTCGTGGGCCTTCAGGTCCTCCTGCTGCTGGAGCCATTGGCTACGCGAGGCTTGTTCCTCCTGGAGGGGCCTTCAGCTTGGCCTCCGCCTCGGCACGGCACCTCCACTTGGCAAGGCACAAGCGTCGCCCTGAGGGGGGTGCCACCCCGCTCTTCTTCGGGGTCGCCTGGCCTCACGAGGAGTGGGCCCAGACCTCGTGAGGAACCCCGGCGGAGCGTGGAGATTCCACGGCCAGGAGCTCGCCGGCATCGTCATCATCTGCGAGGCCGCAGAGGAGCTCGCTCTGGGATGGGGGAGAGATCTCCGCCACGTCATCCTTGGTCGCCTCCGAGTCCTCCTCGCCCTCTTCGCCGGCGTTGTCGCCAGAAGACACCAGCACCGGGGAGTTGGGGTGCTCGGGCGACATGAACCCCATCTCGTTGATGACGGGCATGGCGACGACTAACGCCTCCCTGTCGGCCCGGTGGTACAGTGGTGCGTAGGCCTCCGGGAGGTCTCCCGGCTCGCCCTCGAGCAGGATGGTCATGGACTTGTCCAGCTGCTCGCCCGTCAAACTCCCTGAGCGCAGTCTGATGTCGTCCTCTGCACCCTGGAACTCCCACATGGGTCGCGTGTGCGACTGGAGCGGGGCCAGGCGTTGCGTCAGGAACTCCTTCACAAGCATGCCCCCCGTCAGCGCACTGGCATCCATGTTCGCGCTCATCTTCCTTAGGACAGGCGCCGCCTGGAGGTCGGAGAACATCTTGTGACCCCACCTATCGAGCTTCTCTAGCAGTTGGGTTAGCAGTTCCAGCCACGCGTTGACGCCCTTGGCGTCCATGAAGACCCACTGGCGCCGGAAGTTCTCCACCTTCTTTCCGGTCCTCATGAGCACATTGTTCTTGTGGACTGCGACGAAGGACACGCAGCCGGAGCGCTGGGTCGGATCGTGCAGCCGCAGGTAGAAGAAATGCCGGAGGAGCGGAACCGAGGGCCTCACGGCCACGAATGCCTCGCAGTAGAAGGCAAAGATGGACAGGAGGAGGATGGAGTTGGGTTGAAGATGCAGAGCCTGAACCTGGTAGTGGTCGAGGACAGCGGTAAAGAACTCGGATAAAGGTAGGACGAGCCCCGCGAAGATGTTGTGGAGGAAGAAGGGATAAAATGTCTATGCCAAGGTCCTTTGCTCGGCGGAGCAGGCCAGCAGAATGGTCTCGTTCCGCTCACTGTCGTTGCTCGCTGTCAGCGGGAGCGTGGCGGTCAGGTGCTTCTCCTTGGTGATGGAGGATGTGTCGAGGGCCGACGCGGGAGAGGGGGTCGAGCCAGCGGCCGGTGCGGCAGCCTTCGCTTTCCCGGACGCCATTCGCGAAATCTTGAAGTCGGAGATTGAGGAAGAGGGAGGAGCGCGACCGGATCTGGAGATGCTCTCGGCTGGGAGAAAGGGGATCTGGAGCAAGGCGAAGGGGAAGCAATGATGGCTCGGTAGCGGGCGCCAGTCTTTTGTCAGCTTGGGTGGTTGTCGAGGCGACGTGGGGAGCGGAGACGCCCATGTCCCCTCAAGCGCCACGCGTCAGCCTGGCCCGTAGGCGATTGGGGCCCGTGGTGCTTCGCCCTTGCCCTTTGGCTTCGCCTCGAAGCCAAGTCTGAGCGCTCCTTGGGCCCGGGGGCTACTGTCGACGTTCTGGGAACTAGGGTACCCAGACATGCCTGCCTGCGGCCCACAGCGTGGCTCCTTCGACGGCCTGGGACGGCCTACCTCTAAGACAATCAAGACAAGACACTCGCGAGGGGCCAAGCCTCACGAGGCGGACGACGCCAAGACCTCCGAGGGAGCGGCCTCCTGATGACCCACGAGTATAGGGGATCAATTGTAGCTCTTTTTGATAAGTAAGAGTGTCGAACCCAGCGAGGAGCAGAAGGAAATGACAAGTGGTTTTCAGCAAGGTAATGTCTGCAAGTGCTGAAATTGTAAGTAGCAGAGTAGTTTGATAGCAAGATAATTTGTAACGAGCAAGTAACGATATTAGTAACAAAAGTGCAGCAAGGTAGCCCAATCCTTTTGAGGCAAAGGACAGGCCAAAACGGTCTCTTATGATAAGCAAAGCGTTCTTGAGGGTACACGGGAATTTCATCTAGTCACTTTCACCATATTGGTTCGATTTGTGTTCTCTACTTTGATAATTTGATATGTGGGTGCACCGGTGCTTAGGTTTTGTTCTTACTTGAACAAACCTCCTACTTATAATTAATCCTCCCGCAAGCATCTGCAACTACGAGAAAAGTATTAAGAATAAATTCTAACCATAGCATTAAACTTTTGGATCCAATCGGTCCCTTACGAAATAGCACATAAACTGGGGTTTAAGCTTCTGTCACTCTCGCAACCCATCATCTAATTGCTACTCCACAATGCATTCCCTTAGGCCCACATATAGTGAAGTCTCATGTAGTCGACGTTCACATGACACCACTAAGGGAATCACAACATACATACTATCAAAATATCGAACACATATCAAGTTCACATGATTACTTGCAACATGATTTCTCTCGTGACCTCAACAACAAAAGTAACTACTCACAAAAGATAATCATGCTCATGATCAGAGGGGTATTAAATAGCATATTGGATCTAAACATATAATCTTCCACCAAATAAACCATATAGTAATCAACTACAAGATGTAACCAACTCTACTACCCACAAGCACCAATCTATAGTTCCGGTAACAAGATTGAACACAAGAGATGAACTAGGGTTTGAGATGAGATGGTGCTGTTGAAGATGTTGATGGAGATAGCCCTCCCCAAGATGGGAGAGTTGTTGGTGATGATGATGACGATGATTTCCCCGTCCGGGAGGGAAGTTCCCCCGGCGGAATCGCTCCGCCGGAGAGCAAAAGTGCTCCTGCCCAAGTTCCACCTCGAGACGGCGGCACTCCGTCCCGAAATTCTTCTCCTTATTTATTTTCCTAGGTCAAAATGACCTATATACCAGAAGATGGGCACCGGAGGTGGGCCTGGGTGAGCACAAACCCACCATGGCGCGCCCAGGTTGGTTGGGCCCACCTGGTGGGCCCCCTCTGGTAGTTATTTGCTCCAATATTCATCATATATTTGATAAAAAATCTCCGTGCAGTTTCAGCTTATTTGGAGTTGTGCAGAATAGGTGGCCTGACGTAGCTTTTCTAGGTCCAGATTTCCAGTTGCCAGAATTCTCCCTCTTTGTGTATACCTTGCATATTATGAGAGAAAGGGCATTAGAATTAATCCAAAAAGAATTATTATGGATAAAAAGATCTTAAATAACAGTAGGAAAACATGATGCAAAATGGACGTATCAACTCCCCCAAGCTTAGACCTCGCTTGTCCTCAAGCGAAAACCAAAATCGAAAAACATGTCCACATGCTTAGAGAGAGAGGTGTCGATAAAAACAAAATACGGACATAGAAGCATCATGTTCATTATTATAACAGCAACAAAATTAAACATAGGGCTTTATCACAGAATTTTTATCATATACTTCTCATGAATAAGTAACAGTTCATCACACAATCAAAGTATAAAGTAAAAACTCTATTAGAAACCAACAATTATGTTTTCAGTCAACTTTGCAACTACAATTCATCATCTTTTCAGGAAGGGTCATGTATCGGAGCCTTTAGACAAGTCCACATACTCAACCATCATATAGTATTCTATGATTGCTAACACTCACCGCATACACATGAGCAAAACGTTTCAACCAGACACATAAGAAGATAGGGGCTTATAGTTTCGCCTCCCAACGTTCAAATGGACATATGTACCTAGATCTTTCCTCACCACATGGTGCTTGCCAAAGGAGAAAATAGAAAGGAATAGAGAGAAAACTTTGACTCTTTGCATAAAAGTAAATACATAAAAGATAGGCCCTTCGCAGAGGGAAGTAGAGGTTGTCATGCGCTTATTTGTTTGTATGCTCAACCCATTAGTGCAAAAGAACGTCACGTTGCATTGCCCCTTGTGATAGCGACCTTTATTATGCAGTCTGTCGCTTTTATTCTTCACCCTCACAAGTTCGTGCAACACTCAATTTTCTCTTACACTAAATGATCTCACACAATTAGAAGCAATTTTTATTGCCTTATTGCACCGATGACAACTTACTTGAGGGATCTTGCTCAATCCCTAGGTAGGTATGGTGGACACTTGAAAATAAGATTTGGGTTTAAGGGTTTTTGGATGCACAAGTAGTATCTCTACTTAGTGCGGAATTTTTGGCTAGCAAAGATAGGGGCAAGCACCACATGTTAAATCTTCTCTTCCCTTATTAATTCTTTCATGAGTTGCATCATTGACTAATGCTATGTTTGTCAATCTCTCATAAAATGTTCTACTTATACTTTTCCTTAGTAGTGTCGTCACCTACCATAAGATTACTATATGATCTTCTTGATTTATTTCCTTTATTTTGTTTATTTATTTTCTTTTAATTGCAACAAGAAAGTAAAAAAGCAAAAAACTCAAACTAAATTTTATTATATATCTTGCACACGATTACAAGGATAGATCACTAAGCAAACTCTCAAAGAAGAAAGGATCGAGCTAAACTTTTATTCATCTAAAGCAAAAGATTGAACTAAATAAGTAAAGGCAAAAAGATAGTGGGATGATACTGAAGGAAATATGCCCTAGAGGCAATAATAAAGTTATTATTTATTTCCTTATATCATGATAAATGTTTATTATTCATGCTAGAATTGTATTAACCGGAAACATAATACATGTGTGAATACATAGACAAACAGAGTGTCACTAGTATGCCTCTACTTGACTAGCTCGTTAATCAAAGATGGTTATGTTTCCTAGCCATAGACATAAGTTGTCATTTGATTAACGAGATCACCTCATTAGGAGAATGACGTGATTGACTTGACCCATTCCGTTAGCTTAGCACCCGATCGTTTAGTATGTTGCTATTGCTTTCTTCATGACTTATACATGTTCCTCTGACTATGAGATTATGCAACTCCCGTTTACCGGAGGAACACTTTGTGTGCTACCAAACGTCACAACGTAAATGGGTGATTATAAAGGTGCTCTACAGGTGTCTCCAAAGGTACTTGTTGGGTTGGCGTATTTCGAGATTAGGATTTGTCACTCCGATTGTCGGAGAGGTATCTCTGGGCCCACTCGATAATGCACATCACTATAAGCCTTGCAAGCATTGTGACTAATAAGTTAGTTGCGGGATGATGTGTTACGGAACGAGTAAAGAGACTTGCCGGTAACGAGATTGAACTAGGTATCGAGATACCGACGATCGAATCTTGGGCAAGTAACATACTGATGACAAAGGGAACAACGTATGTTGTTATGCGGTCTGACCGATAAAGATCTTCGTAGAATATGTGGGAGCCAATATGGGCATCCAGGTCCCGCTATTGGTTATTGACCGGAGACGTGTCTCGGTCATGTCTACATAGTTCTCGAACCCGTAGGGTCCGCATGCTTAAAGTTACGATGACAGTTTTATTATGAGTTTATGTATGTTGATGTACCGAAGGAGTTCGGAGTCCCAGATGAGATCGGGGACATGACGAGGAGTCTCGAAATGGTCGAGACGTAAAGATCGATATATTGGATGACTATATTCGGACTTCGGAAAGGTTCCGAGTGATTCGGGTATTTTTCGGAGTACCGGAGAGTTACGGGAATACGTATTGGGCCGTATTGGGCCATACGGGAAAGAAGAAAAAGGGCCTCAAGGGTGGCCGCACCCCTCCCCTTGGTCTGGTCCGAATTGGACTAGGGAAGGGGGGCGCCCCCTTCATTCCTTCTCTTTTTCCCTTCCTCTTTTCCTATTCCATATGGGAGGTGGAATCCTACTAGGACTAGGGAGTCCTAGTAGGACTCCACACTTGGTGCGCCCCCTCCTAGGGCCGGCCTCCTCCTCCCTTGCTCCTTTATATACGGGGGCAGGGGGCACCCCAGAGACACAACAATTGATCCTTGAGATCTCTTAGTCGTGTGCGGTGCCCCCCTCCACCATATTACACCTCGATAATACCGTTGCGGAGCTTAGGCGAAGCCCTGCGCCGGTGGAACATCATCATCGTCACCACGCCGTCGTGCTGACGAAACTCTCCCTCAACACTCGGCTGGATCGGAGTTCGAGGAACGTCATCGAGCTGAACGTGTATAGAACTCGGAGGTGCCGTGCGTTCGGTACTTGATCGGTCGGATCGTGAAGACGTACGACTACATCAACCGCGTTGTGATAACGCTTCCGCTGTCGGTCTACGAGGGTACGTGGACAACACTCTCCCCTCTCGTTGCTATGCATCACCATGATCTTGCGTGTGCGTAGGAAATTTTTTGAAATTACTACGTTCCCCAACAGATACGATACCGGAGCACCTCTCCCAAGCTTGGCAGAAGCCAAGGGGAGTGCCCATAACCGATACTCAGTTTTCCTTTGGTGGTGAAGAAGATGGTGGTGATGAAGCGATCCTATCCTTAAGGATCAAGAGATTCTCCAATCGACGGATGACGCTTCGGAGGTGGATGATATGCTCTTGATGCAGAATATTTTCGCGAGTGAGATACTTATTTTGCACGCTAACTGTTTCAATGATGCGAAAGGCTTCAATCTCAGTAGGGGTAAGATGAGCAAGGTAAGGCTTAAGGATATCTTCTTCCTCCTCCTCTGCCAGCAATGCTTGTTCTGCCACCGAGGGTGGATCTACGGTAGCCTCCTTGCCCTTGTCTCCCTTGACAACGTCCGTAGGATCCTCCCTCTTCAGCTCGATCTTCATGAACCAAGCATCTTCTTCCATGTTGTTGTTGGAGGAGGAAGACATGATGCCTGGCTTGATAGATCTGACCGAAAATAGCAAGAAAAAATAACAGAGGATTTCTCTGCGATACGGTGATCAACGGGTTCGGGTAGTATATATAGATTTTTTTATCTTGGGAGACAAGCAAACTGTAGAAAAACGGAGTCCGGAAGGTGTCCCACCAGGGTACGCTTCCTGGAAATTTCTCATTTTCCTATTTTTCTAAATATTCCAAAACTGACAGAAAATATTTTTGCCGATTTTTTGGAGTCCGTTTACTTACCGTATCACGTACCTACTTATTTTCACGATTCTGGAGTGTTCCGGAAGGACTCTTTATGTGTTCTTCCCGTGTCAAAGTTTGGATAATATTACTTTCAACATTAATGGGCGTACCTGAGATATAATGTTTTATTCATTGCCCATTGACAACCTTCGGGTTAGTACCTTCGGCATTATTTATTTTGATAGCTCCTGGCCGATAAACCTCCTCGATAACATATGGGCCTTCCCATTTTGAGAGGACTTTTCCTACAAAGAATCTGAAACGAGAGTTGTACAAAAGAACATATTATCCGACTTTAAACTCACGCTTTTGGATTTTCTTGTCATGCCATCTTTTAAATTTTTCTTTAAATAACTTGGCATTTTCATAAGCTTGGGTTCTCCATTCATCTAATGAGCTAATATCAAACAACCTCTTTTCACCGGCAAGTTTGAAATCATAATTGAGTTCTTTGATTGCCCAATATGCTTTATGTTCTAACTCAAGAGGAAAATGACAAGCTTTTCCATCATCCATTCTATAAGGAGACATACCCATAGGATTTTTATATGCTATTCTATAAGCCCAAAGTGCATCATCTAATTTCTTAGACCAATTCTTCCAGGGCCTATTGACAGTCTTTTGTAAAATTAATTTTATTTCTCTATTGCTAAGTTCAACTTGACCACTAGACTGAGGATGATAAGGTGATGCAATTCTATGGTTAACATCATACTTGGCAAGCATTTTATGGAAAGCACCATGAATAAAGTGTGAACCGCCATCAGTCATTAAATATCTAGGGACTCCAAACCTTGGGAAAATAACTTCCTTAAGAATTTTAATAGAGGTGTTGTGATCAGCACTACTGGTTGGAATAGCTTCAACCCACTTAGTAACATAATCAACAGCAACCAAAATATGTGTATACCCATTAGAGGAAGGAAAAGATCCCATGTAATCAAATCCCCAAACATCAAAGGGTTCAACAGCAAGTGAATAATTCATAGGCATTTCTTGACGCTTACTGATATTACCTATTCTTTGGCATTCATCACAAGATAAGACGAACTTACGGGCATCCTTGAAGAGAGTAGGCCAATAAAATCTAGGCTGCAATACCTTGTGAGCAATTCTATCTCCAACATGATGCCCTCCATAAGCTTTGGCGTGACATTTCAGTAGGATTTGTCCCTGTTCATGCTCAGGTACACAACGTCTAATAATACCATCTACTCCTTTATAAAGATGTGGGTCATCCCAAAAGTAGTGTCTTAAATCATAGAAGAATTTTTTTCTTTTGCTGATAAGTAAAGCTAGGTGGTAAATATTTACCGACAATGTAATTAGCATAGTCAGCATACCAAGGAGTGTTATGAGCAACATTTATTGCAGCTAACTGCTCATCAGGAAAACTATCATCAATAGGTAGTGGGTCATCAGGCACATTTTCAAGCCTAGACAAGTTATCAGCTACGGGGTTCTCAACTCCTTTTCTATCAGTGATATGTAAATCAAATTCTTGTAGCAAGAGAACCCATCGAATAAGTCTAGGTTTAGCATCCTTCTTTTTCATAAGATATTTAATAGCAGCATGATCAGTGTGAACAATTACTTTTGAATCAACAATATAAGGTCTAAATTTATCACAAGCAAACACCACTACAAAGAATTCGTTTTCACTAGTTGCATAGTTTCTTTGAGTATTGTCTAGAGTTTTACTAGCATAAAGAATAACATTTAGTTTCTTATCAACTCTTTGTGCTAGAATAGCACCAACAGCATAATCACTAGCATCACACATAATTTCAAAAGGCAAGTTCCAATCAGGTGGTTGAACAATAGGTGCAGAAATTAAGGCTTTCTTGAGTGTTTCAAAGGCTTCTAAACAATCATCATCAAAAACAAAAAGAATATCCTTTTGCAAAAGACTCGTAAGAGGCCTAGAGATTTTAGAAAAGTCTTTGATAAATCTCCTATAGAAACCAGCATGACCTAAGAAACTACGAATACCTTTGATATCTTTAGGACATGGCATTTTCTCAATTGCATCAACCTTAGCTTTGTCCACTTCAGTACCTCTTTCAGAAATTTTATGACCCAAGACAATACCTTCATTAACCATAAAGTGGCACTTCTCCAGATTCAAGACAAGATTTGTTTGCTCGCATCTCTGCAAAACTCGATCAAGTGCTTAAACAATCATCAAAAGACTTCCCATAAACAGAGAAGTCATCCATGAAAACCTCAACAATCTTTTCACAAAAGTCAGAGAATATAGCAGCCATACATCTTTGAAAGGTAGCAGGTGCATTGCATAAACCAAAAGGCATACGTCTATAAGCATAAGTTCCAAAGGGACAAGTAAAATTGGTATTTTCTTGATCAGGTTGAGAAACAGGTTTTTGTGAAAAACCAGAATATCCATCAAGGAAGCAAAAATGTGTGTGCTTAGATAATCTTTCTAGCATTTGATCAATAAAATGCAGAGGGTAATGATCTTTTCTAGTTTCTTTGTTTAATTTTCTAAAATCAATTACCATTCTATAGCCTGTAACAATTCTTTGTGGAATAAGTTCATTTTTATCATTAGGAACAACAGTAATACCTCCTTTCTTAGGGACATAATGAACAGGACTTACCCATCTACTATCAGCTATGGGATAGATTATACCTGCTTCCAGAAGTTTTAATATTTCCGTTCTTACCACTTCTTTCATCCTCGGATTTAACCGACATTGGTGATCAACAACGGGTTTAGCATCAGGTTCCATATTAATTTTGTGCTGACATAGAGTGGGACTAATGCCCTTTAAATCATCAAGGTATATCCAATAGCAGCTCGGTGCTTCCTTAGATCTTTCAATAATCTTTCTTCTTCATGTTCTGAAAGGTTAGCACTAATAATGACAGGATATATCTTCTTTTCATCAAGATAAGCATATTTCAAAGTGTCTGGCAATTGTTTTAATTCAAACACGGGATCACCTTTAGGTGGAGGAGGACCTCCTAGAGTTTCAATAGGCAAATTGTGTTTAAGCAGAGGACGTTGTTCAAAGAAAATCTTATCTATTTCATTCTTTCATGCATATGTAAATCATTTTCATGGTCGAGCAAATATTGTTCTAAAGGATCAGTAGGTGGCACAGCAATAGAAGCAAGACCAATTATTTCATCCTTACTAGGCAATTCTTTTTCATGAAGCTTTCTACTAAACTTGGAAAAATTAAACTCATGAGACTCGTCACCAAAACTAACACCGACAGTTTGTTTCTCATAGTCTATTTTAGCATTAACGGTGTTCAAGAAAGGTCTACCAAAGATAAGTGGGACAAAAGTCATCTTGTGGGGAACCAAGAACAAGAAAATCAGTAGGGTATTTTATTTTCCCTCACAAGACTTCAACATCTCTTTCAATCCCAATTGGTGATATAGTGTCTCTATTAGAATGTTTAATAGTAACATCTATGTCTTCTATCTTTGCGGGTGCTATGTCATTCATAATTTCTTGATATAAGGTATAAGGAATAGCACTCATGCTAGCACCTATGTCACATAAACCATGATAACAGTGATCTCCTATTTAAATGAGATAGCAAGCATGCCAACAACAGGTCTATGTTTATCCTTTTTATCAGGTTTGGCAATTCTAGCATCTCCTTTGCAGAAGTAAATAACATGTCCATCCATATCTACTTCCAAGAGATCTTTAACCATAGCAATACTAGGTTCTACTTTGATTTGTTCATCAGGTTTAGGTGTTCTAATATAGCTTTTGTTAACCATAGTTGAAACTTTAGCATGTTCCTTTATCCTAACAGGGAAAGGTGGTTTCTCAATATAAGCAGAAGGAACAACTCGATCAACATTATAAATCATGGTTTCTTCTTTAATTGGTACCGGTTCTTTAATTTATTCTTTAATAGGTGGATGATATTTACACCACTTCTCTTTAGGGAGATCAACATGAGTAGCAAATGATTCACAAAAGGAGGCTACTATCTCAGAGTCAAGTCCATATTTAGTGCTAAACTTTTGAAAAGCATTGATATTCATAAAAGATTTAACACAATCATACTTAAGTTTAATACCTGGCTCTTTACCTTCATCGAGTTCCCAATCTTCAGAGTTGTGTTTAATTCTTTCCAAAAGATCCCACCAGAATTCAACAGTCTTCGTCATAAAAGAACCAGCACAAGAAGTATGAAGCATGGTTTGATCATTACGGGAAAGTCGAGCATAAAAAATCTGGATGATAATTTCTCTTGAGAGCTCATGATTGGGGCATGAATATAACATTGACTTAAGCCTCCCCCAGGCCAGAGCGATACTTTCTCCTTCACGAGGCCAAAAATTATATATGTAATTCCGATCACGATGAACTAGATGCATAGGATAAAAAAATTTGATGGAACTCCAATTTCAATCGATTCCAATTCCAGGATCCATTATCATCGCATAGCCTATACCATGCCAATGCTTTTCCATTCAAAGATAAAGGGAAAACCTTCTTCATAACTTCATCTCTGGGTAAACCTGCAAGCTTAAACAATCCACAAATTTGTTCCACATATATCAAGTGCATATCAGGATGTTCAGTTCCATCTCCTGCACAAGGATTAGCTAGCAGTTGTTCTATCATACCCGAAGGAATTTCATATTCAATATTTTCAGTAGGTGCAGTAAGTTGTGGGGTAGCTAATTGTGGTTCCGGTCGAGGTGAAGATACCCCGAACAAACCCCTCAAAGGATTGTTTTCCATAGGAATAAGTGACAATAAATTTCAACACACTATATAAATGTTTCCTTACCAAATCCCACTTACCAAAGGCGCTTCACTCCCCGGAAACGGCACCAAAAAATAGCCTTGATGACCCACAAGTATAGGGGATCAATTGTAGCTCTTTTCGATAAGTAAGAGTGTCGAACCCAACGAGGAGCAGAAGGAAACGACAAGTGGTTTTCAGCAAAGTAATGTCTGCAAGTGCTGAAATTGTAAGTAGCGGAGTAGTTTGATAGCAAGATAATTTGTAACGAGCAAGTAACGATAGTAGTAACAAAAGTGCAGCAAGGTAGCCCAATCCTTTTGAGGCAAAGGACGGGCCAAAACGGTCTCTTATGATAAGCAAAGCGTTCTTGAGGGTACACGGGAATTTCATCTAGTCACTTTCACCATGTTGGTTCGATTTGTGTTCGCTACTTTGATAATTTGATATGTGGGTGGACCGGTGCTTAGGTGTTGTTCTTTCTTGAACAAACCTCCTACTTATGATTAACCCTCCCGCAAGCATCCGCAACTACGAGAAAAGTATTAAGAATAAATTCTAACCATAGCATTAAACTTTTGGATCCAATCGGTCCCTTACGGAATAGCGCATAAACTAGGGTTTAAGCTTCTGTCACTCTCGCAACCCATCATCTAATTGCTATTCCACAATGCATTCTCTTAGGCCCAAATATGGTGAAGTGTCATGTAGTCGACATTCACATGACACCACTAAGGGAATCACAACATACATACTATCATAATATCGAACACATATCAAGTTCACATGATTACTTGCAACATGATTTCTCCCGTGACCTCAAGACCAAAAGTTACTACTCACAAATGATAATTATGCTCATGATCAGAGGGGTATTAAATAGCATATTGTATCTGAACATATAATCTTCCACCAAATAAACCATATAGTAATCAACTATAAGATGTAATCAACACTACTAGTCACCCACAAGCACCAATCTATAGTTCCGGTAACAAGATTGAACACAAGAGTTGAACTAGGGTTTGAGATGAGATGGTGCTGTTGAATATTTTGATGGAGATAGCCCTTCCAAAGATGGGAGAGTTGTTGGTGATGATGATGACGATGATTTCCCCCTTCGGGAGGGAAGTTCCCCCGGCGGAATCGCTCCGCCGAAGGGCAAAAGTGCTCCTGCCCAAGTTCCGCCTCGAGACGGTGGCGCTCCGTCCCGAAAGTCTTCTCCTTATTTTTTTCTAGGTCAAAATGACCTATATACTAGAAGATGGGCACCGGAGGTGGGCCCAGGTGAGCACAACCCACGAGGGCGCGCCTGGCTCCCTGGCGCGCCCAGGTGGGTTGTGCCCGCCAGGTGGGGCCCCTCTGGTAGTTATTTGCTCAAATATTCATCATATATTTGATAAAAAATCTCCGTGAAATTTTAGCTTGTTTGGAGTTGTGCAGAATAGGTGGCCTGACATAGCTTTTCCAGGTCCAGATTTCCGGCTGCCGGAATTCTCCCTCTTTGTGTATACCTTGCATATTATGAGAGAAAAGGCATTAGAATTACTCCAAAAAGCATTATTATGGTTAAAAACATCTTAAATAACAGTAGGAAAACATGATGCAAAATGGACGTATCACCTCCCCAGGCGGACTCCCGAGGAGCGGAGATTTCTATGCAGGTACCCACCCTCATGAGGCTGCCATGACGCAAGCCATGACGAACAATGCCAGGCGGGCGCCAGCGGGCGCAGAGAAGGCAGTTTCCTCTTTGGTGCTTAGGAGGCAAGGACAGACGTGGGTTCCTGAGGAATCTGGCAAAGGTTTCCATCTCGATGCAATGAGACCAAGACCACTAGCACGGCAGGACGGATGTCATCGCCGAGCCCACTGCTGCATCACGACCAGAAGCTTTGTAGGCGAAGACCACCTTTCGTCAGGATAAGATGTACTACGTGTCCCATTTCAAATTGGCCACTGTGTGATCCCTTCGCACCTACGTTTTGGGGGAAGAGGACCGAGGCCACAATTAATATAGGTTAGACACTACCGTAGAGGGGATTCCCCCCCCCCATCGGATCCATTCGACTCTGACCCCGAGCCCTCGCGAGGTTGTTCATCCTTTGTACTTGTTCATCCTCAGCCCCTCGTGAGGCCAATCCACCACAAAGCAGGAGTAGGGTCTTACACCGCAAGATGGCTCGAACCTGGGTAAACTATTGTGTTCATCTTCTTCCTCACCCTCACGCAAGTCCGGCTAGGCTAGGTCATGGGGCGACGAGTAGGCAGGCTTGAGAGGTTGAGTTCTTCGTACGCGCCCCTGGGTTCGAACCTTCTTGGGTCTGCGGAGCCCTGAATCCGACAACTACTGCTTTGGATCACTACAATTTACAGGCATTCTATTTGCACCATTCAACAGACGAAAGATTGATTCATGTGCTCCGTGTGGGATCAATACTCTTACTTCGAAAAAGCTACAACTAAACCGCGTGCTCTTGCAGGACATCAGCACTGGGTGTCGGTGTCAAAACCGGCAGATCTTGGGTAGGGGTCCCAAGCTGTGTGTCATGGATCGATGGGTAACAGGAGACAGGGGACACGATGTTTACCCAGGTTCGGGCCCTCTTAATGGAGGTAATACCCTACTTCCTACTTGATTGATCTTGATGAATATAGAGATTACAAGAGTTGATCTACCTCGAGATCATATGTTGTGGTCTAAAACCTAAGGGTGTGATGAATAATATCATAATGATCTAGCATATCCCTATCGACTAGCCCGGCCTCAGCTTATATAATGTACCAGAGGCCTAGGATAACAAGAGTCCTAGTCGAATACGTCGGTGGAGAGGAGTCCATGTCTTGATCACCAAGTCTTGTGGAATCTTGTGTATGCATCGGCTGTCCGAACTGGCCCATGGGTAAACGGCCATGGGGGTCCTCGGCCCAATCCAACTGATCAGGAGACGACGTGGTGAGTACCCCCTAGTCCAAGACACCGTCAGTAGCCCCCTGAACCGGTCATCAAGTTGTTCTTCCGAACTGTTCTTCGTCTTCGGTCGTCGGTCTTGAAAACTGGTTCAACAAATCTTCTATCTTGAGGATTGCCGAGCTAAATCTGAAGATCTCACACGTCGGGTATCCGAGGAGCCCTTTAAGTCTTCGGTCTTTATCAATGCCTTGTTATTATTATGCCACACCTCGGGTTTGAAGTGTTTGTCGTGCGGCAGTGTCCTCTTGCATCCGAGCTCCAACACCGGACTGCATTCGTGGTATCTTTTGCAGCCGAGCACCAATGTCGGACTGCTTCCAAGCTCCAACGCCGAAATGTATTCAAGCTCCAACGCCGGACTATAACCGAAGAGTCTTGTTACAGCCGAGCTCCAATGCCGGACTACATCCGAGCTCTAACGCCGAACTGTATCCGAGCTCCAACGCCGGACTATGTCCAAGCTCCAACGTCGGATTGTATCCGAGCTCCAACGCCGGACTATATCCGAGGTGTCATAGATCACCTTGGTTCAAAAAAGTTGAAGGATTTTAGCCGAGCTTAATACCAGAAATGCCCTCTATGGATCCAGCCACTTGCATCCGAGCTATATCACGAAATGCTTTCGAGGTGGTTCAGTACCTCGGTCATGGGCTGATTGTTTACGGATTTTATTTCTGATGCGTGTAAATTTATTTGCTTTCAATATGTATCAGTAGGCCTCAAGGCGTGTGTCGGTCTAAAACCCAAGATGCACCCGATGGAAAACATGAAACCGCTGATCATAGTAGCCCCTGAGACTCAGGTCAATTCAAGAAATTGACCTGAGGATCAACTCCTAGCTCGGCAGCATACGTAGGAATAGAAACACGGTGTAATATATTAGAGGTAATAGTGATCGGCAGACGGGCCCCTGAGAGAGTGTCGTGAGAAGTCGTTGTGATATATTAGCTTGATACCGGATAAGTCCCGGATGGTACTTATTGTTGTCCGAAGACGCGCTTGTCCATAGTTCGGTCATGCCGAACACTGAGCACTTTGAATTTTTTGCATTGAATAGGCAATGCAGTAGCCCCCGAGCCACTGATCGGGTGGCAACACCAGAACAGGGGATCGATGTGCCCCTTTAATATTTATAAATAATGAGCGCGAAGCCTAGTAGCGCCCGAGCCTTAATGTGGACACGGGTGGCCGAATTAAGGATCGATATCTGTTTGATAGAAAATTTTGTTGTGTTTAACACAAACTTCTTGGAAAGAGAATAAAGATCTCTGAAAGGAGCTAGAGCTAGTGAAAGCTGAGCTCGTCAAGGTCGGCCTCAAGGGGCTTAATAGATAGGAAATCAATGCCAAATAGGGGATTGTGAGAGCGTTATGTCAGCCGCTCGGTTGTCTCAGCAAGGTTGTAGCCTTAACTTTTTAAAAGATGGGCTGCAATAAATTTACTTTTTCTCGCAATTTATGTGTAATGATTCTATGTATCCAAGTACTTTACATCATTAATTCTCGGATCCTCACTGTACAAAACTCTGTTGACCTACCATCGGCTTCAACCTCCTCGGCCAGTAGCCGGGGAGTGTTTGTCCCACTTTATAAAGCCTTTATGAGGGCAAAGATTTACGACAAACAAGGCAATCCGGCCATACGGTTTTATAAACAAAGGTATGCGGAGAGAATGTTATATTACTATGTAATGTAAAAATCATATTCCAAAGAAAATAGTCTTGCTATCAGTTCCTTCTTTGGGTTGTCAAGCCGACCATGATCATGAAACCTCACCTCCGATCAATGCGGGAGAAAAATATTGAGGATTTAGTTTGGGGAAAGTTCCCGAACTATGTGGTCTTTAGTGAACCTAAATTTTCACTTCCGTCGTTGCCGACCAATTATATCCTTTAAGATCGCTAGCTTTCGGCTTCACCCAGTCTGAGGTACTAACTCGGATGACCCATTAGTAACAATCACAGTGGTGCTCCCTTTACCGCCTAGCCAAACAATCGGGAACATAGGGGTAAGCACAGGAGCCAGGCAACCCAGCTTGGCCAAAATCTCAAGTCAAATTGACGCATATTTATGGCTTTATAACGATAATTACGGAAGGCAGCCTCGTATATTAAATACAAACACCGATGATATGTTTATTTTGACTCCGTTGCGACCGTTTATCAGTTCAAAGTGGCCCATCGTCGGCTTCCACTCCCTTGTAGATGCTACACAGGGTGTTTCCGCAATAACAAAACAACCCTTAGCCAACGTCACGGTGCCCGAAGGCGGTTGTGCTAGCGGAAACGAGGCAATCGGATATGCAGGCTTTATAACTTTCACTTAGTCATAGGAGCTTAAAGTTGGGAGGCTAGTTACTAGCCCCCGGTTAGTATTCAGCGACAGTCGAGGTCAAGCGTAAACACTTCGGCCAATGTTATGAACGGACCGCCATTTAACACGGGGTGACCTCTATCGATCTTATAGTTTAATATAGTCATCGGATCGCTGACCAGTTTATGCTTATTGTGACAGTCAGTTTTCGGCTTTCTCCACTGAGGCGCTTGACAATGCTAGATGGAAGCACAATCGCAGTGGTTCTCCCTTTGCGCACCTAGCTGAACAAAGCCGAACGTAGGAGGCAAGCACAGGAGTCGGGCAACCCAACTATTGACCGAAGACACAATTCGAAATTGATGCATATATAGCAATATCCGAGAATGTTTTTGCCGAATCTCTAAAGGTGTCTGGCGTTGCACTACGAGACTTATGCTGGAAACACACAAATAGTTTATAAGTGCCATAGGCTTAAAAAACCAAAAAACTTATGCGGAAAGTTTATGTCCGAACTAAGTCAAGTTTTTTTGTGCCAATCCGAAAATTGTTCTTGAAATTAGTTTGTCTTCCGTCGTGCTTTAACATGACACATCTGATCTCAAGACTTCGTGTAGGGTCAGCCTTCAGTTTCAACCTCCTATCCCTACGGTGGAGTGCTTCTCAGGAAAGTTTAGCAAACTAAACTCGAGCGGCTTTAGAGAGAAACCAGGCTATCCGGCTATTGACCACATACTCGAGTCGAGGAAGGGGTGATAGAAAAAGAGTTCGCAACGAACAAGAAGGAAACACATTTATTATAAAACGGCTCATATAAATTCTAAGAGCCCCCAGTTAACATGGGTAAAGGGAGTTCCTTTTAACAAACAACTCACGTGAGCATGGTCGAACCGAACACAAATAAAAAATTTAAAAACTTTGAGCGTGAAAGGGACTTAGCTGATTAATGTGTTCGGCGTTGATGACGCGGGTCGAGCTTGCAGAAGGTCGAGGTCCCAGCCCCCAAGCCAATCCCGAGGCGTCTGAGCGAAGAGCTCGGCTTGATGAAGCGGTGATGCCGCACGGCCGATGTGACGAGCCGAAGCCCCTGGTTCAGCCGAGGTGACGAAAACCCTCATGACCGATGTGACGAAAAAAGAAGTGTTCAACAATCAACGTTTGAACGAACAACTTAATTGTTTAACACAAGTATAATGTTTGGTTGAACCGAACAAGAATTAATAAATTGAAAGAAAGAACTGAGCATGGAGGCGACTTAGCTGGTTAATGTACTCGGTATTCTTGACGAGGTCCGAGCTCGTGCCGGGACGAAGACGTAGTCTGCAGCCTAGCCAAGGTCCAAGCCCCCAAGCCCGAGGTGGCCGAGCGAGGAGCTCAGCTTGATGAGTTGGTGATTGAGGAAGTCCTGGATTAAGGGGTCCTCGGGCTTCCGGACTATGTAACATGGGTCGGACTAATGGGCTATGAAGATACAAGACAGAAGACTTCTTCCCGTGTCCGGATGGGACTCTCCTTTGCGTGGATGGAAAGCTTGGCGTTCGGGTATGTAGATTCCATCCTTGGTAAACCGACTCTGTACAACCCTAGGCCCCTCCGGTGTCTATATAAACCGAAGGGTTTAGTCCGTAGAGGCAATCACAATCATACAGGCTAGACATCTAGGGTTTAGCCATTACGATCTCGTGGTAGATCAACTCTTGTAAACTTCATATTCATCAAGATCAATCAAGCAGGAAGTAGGGTATTACCTCCATCAAGAGGGCCCGAACCTGGGTAAACATCGTGTCCCCCGTCTCCTGTTACCATCGACCTTAGACGCACAGTTCGGGACCCCCTACCAGAGATCCGTCGGTTTTGACACCAACATTGGTGCTTTCATTGAGAGTTCCACTGCATCATCATCAGAAGGTTTGATGGCTTCATCACTCATCTACAACAATGCTGCCCTGGGGGAGGTTTTCCTCCCCGGCCAGATCTTTGTGTTCGGCGGCTTCGCACTGCGGGCCAACTCGCTTGGCCATCTAAAGCAGATCGACAGCTACGCCCCAGGTCACCAGATTAGTTTTGGAAATCTGGAGTATGTCGCTGATATCTGAGGAGACTTGATCTTCCAAGGGTTCATGACTCCAACCTCCGCTCAGGCTTTAAATTTGGAGCGCATCGCCATGTCTGAAGACGGGATTCCTGAGCCCGCCGGACTATCTGCGGCCACTAAACCCAGTACGGGAGAGCCGAAGGAAGTAGTGTTGCTGGCAACCATCATGAAGCCAGACTCATCTCCGGACACTGGCTCCGAACCCTGGGAGTCAGCACCGTGTGAGCTCGGCCAAGGAGTTTCCTTCCCGCCGTACTCCACGGATTCTCTTCTCCCTGGCCAAACCTTGCCTTTAAGCGAGGCTCTGGACTTGATGCGATCCCTCGTCATTACAGAGGAGCAATGTCCGAACTACGCCCAGCCCGGACTAGGGGCTAAGAGCGGGGAATTTTACGTCCCACCCACCACCCACTTCATAGACACTGTCGAGAACTTAACTGACATGCTCGACTATGGCTCCGAAGACGTCGACGGTATGGACGACGATGCCGGAGAGGAG
Organism: Triticum aestivum; assembly: GCF_018294505.1. Lineage (NCBI taxonomy): Eukaryota > Viridiplantae > Streptophyta > Magnoliopsida > Poales > Poaceae > Triticum > Triticum aestivum. Next base: position 395,781,308 of record NC_057799.1, read on the forward strand.
CAGGCCGAAGATCCACCGTTTACCGGACGCTGGACGGCCACCGCTTCGTATGACGTGTACATGGTGGATACACCCAAAGAGGGTAACGGCGATAACGAGAAGAATCCAGTCGAGGATAAACCTCCTGAGATACAACCAAAGCGCCGATGTCAGCGGCGCCGCTCTAAATCACGCCGTGGAAAAGACAGCAATACCGGCACGAGAGACAACAACACTCCAGACGATGCCGAAGACGAAGAAGAACCTGTCGAGCCAACCTCTGAACAGGACGATCGGGAAGATGGGCAAGTTAGCCCTGATGAACAGGCCGTAAACGAAGACTCGGAGGACAGCAACTATCTTCCACTCTCCGAGGAGGAGGTGAGCCTCGGCAACGAAGACTTTATCGTGCCGGAGGAACCTCTCGAGCAGGAGCGCTTTAAGCGCTGGCTAATAGCCACTGCAAGGAGCCTGAAAAAGAAGCAGCAGCAACTTCAAGCTGATCAAGATTTACTCAACAACAGGTGGACTAACGTCCTGGCAGCCGAGGAATACGGCCTCGAGCACCCAACCAAAAGTTACCTGAAGCGTAAACTTCTACCTCAATTCAACAACTAAGCACTGGACCCCGTACTGTCAGCGCGTAACGCAGCTGACCGACCACCGCGTGGCCGGGACAAAACGGCAATTCAGGCCGAACACCAGCCCATACCACCTCGCCGTAAAGGTAGAGACACAATAGCTCGGTGATATACATATGACCTACGGCAGGACCTGGAAAATAGAACAGGTCACACCAGATCAATCTACGGATTGCGGGGCCGTGCACCGACGCGCGACCACGGCTACCTAGCCAAGCGTGACAAGCATAACCACGTCCGGGCCAAAAACTGCAGACGGACTCCATCCAAGCTACGATGCGACTTAGCCCGATATAGAGGCGCCGCACACCCCCTATGCTTCACTGATGAAGTAATGGAGCACGAATTCCTAGAAGGGTTTAAACCCGTGAATATCAAATCATATGATGGAACAACAGATCCCGCGGTTTGGATTGAGGACTTCCTTCTCCATATTCATATGGCCCGCGGTGATGATCTTCATGCCATCAAATACCTCCCGCTAAAACTCAAGGGACCAGCTCCGCATTGGTTGAACAGCCTGCTCGAAAACTCCATTGGCAGCTGGGAGGACTTGGAAGACGCCTTCCGCGACAACTTCGAAGGTACATGCGTCCGACCTCCAGATTCTGATGACTTAAGTCACATAGTTCAACAGCTCGGAGAGTTAGCTAGGAAATTCTGGACTAGGTTCCTAACTAAAAAGAACCAGATCGTCGACTGTCCGGATGCCAAAGCCCTAGCGGCCTTTAAGCATAGCATCCACGACGAATGGCTCGCCCGACACCTCGGCCAGGAAAAGCCGAAGTCCATGGCAGCCCTCACGGCACTCATGACCTGCTTTTGCGCGGGCGAAGCTACCTGGCTAGCCTGTAGCAATAATAATTCAAGCAAACCTGGCACCTCTGAAGCCAGAAATAGCAACGGCAAGCCCCGACGCAACAGGCACAAGCGTCGAAACAAGTGTCGAAGCTTTCATGTTAGCCGATGAGTCGAATTAGGTCGGCGTGATGGACATCGGCTTGAAGAAGCAACAGTGCGGCCATGCCAATGCAGGTTGTAACTCATGACATGGTCAATGTCGGCTTGATGAAGTGACCGTGCGGCGATGCCGGTGTGCCCGCTCCGTGTAATCCGTGGGGCGGCGATGTTGGTGATGATTTATGCTTCGCGATGCCGAACTCTTGTTCGGCTTGCCGAGATGATGATCCGAAGAAGTTGAGCTCGGCTCAACAAAGCGACGACGTGTCTAGTGCAGATCGGCAACCGTGGAGCAATGTTTCCGGACTTGTTTGACACCAGCTTGTTGATGAAGAGTACCTCAGAGAAGGCTTAAAAATTTATGGGCATGTGTTAAGAACAACACACAATACCCTAGAAGAAAATTCCTTTAAAAAGTTTGTCCAATATCACGTTCATAAAGAAACATGAATTCGGGTCGGATCCGTATTCGCACAGAAAACGTATCAGAAAATTGGTCCACTCATCGGAAGGTTCCCGGAGTTTGAACCGTCGGGTCGAGCTGAAATTTTGAGGGGTGGTAGATATGGGAATTCCGCAACAGTTGAACGGTTGGATCTTCCAAAGGACCTCCGAGCTGGGCTATGGAGACCACGCCCTAAACTCGTCCAGATTCTCGTCCAGATTTGACAGGGCTCCGGTATATCGGAGATCGGCAGAGATTGCTCCATCGAAACGCGGCGAAATTTTACAGTGTTGTTGTAGACTCAATTCCGCATAATTCCACCGAAGGAATCATCAAAGAGATGCTCAAGGAGGTGGTGGTAGTGGATACAAGTTCGTTGTTCGGAAAAACAGCACGGTCGCCCGAGGGCAGTGTTGACGTTGAGCCCCCGAGCTCCATGGATGATTCCTCCATGATCATGATAGAGATCGGAGTTGATGTTGATGAAGGCCCTCGTCCAAACATGACGCTTGGAGGCAGGGCACAATCCTCGGTTAAGCCAAGGTGACCAGTCATGCCGGCGACAAAGACGCCGACGTCGCAGTTGATCTGCAAGCGAGCCATTGATCTTTTGTCGATCACACAGCAGAACTCTCAATGAAAGCACCATTGTCGGTGTCAAAACCGGCAGATCTCGGGTAGGGGTCCCAAGCTGTGTGTCAGGGATCGATGGGTAACAGGAGACAGGGGACACGATGTTTACCCAGGTTTGGGCCCTCTTAATGGAGGTAATACCCTACTTCCTGCTTGATTGATCTTGATGAATATAGAGATTACAAGAGTTAATCTACCTCGAGATCATATGTTGTGGTCTAAAACCTAAGGATATGATGAATAATATCATAATGATCTAGCATATCCCTATCGACTTGCCCGACTTCGGCTTATATAATATACCAGAGGCCTGGGATAACAAGAGTCCTAGTCGAATACGTCGGTGGAGAGGAGTCCTTGTCTTGGTCACCAAGTCTTGTGGAATCTTCCTTGTGTATGTATCGGCTGTCCGAGCTGGCCCATGGGTAAACGGCCATCGGGGTCCTCGACCCAATCCAACTGATCGGGAGATGACATGGTGAGTACCCCCTAGTCCAGGACACCATCACCGGGGTGCTCATGATTTGTACTTATGTTAGGAAGGCGGAGTCATGCCATGCTTACATAATTCAATGAGTAGGGGTAACACTCGTTAAGCATCGTATATTTTGAAGAGTAATATTATTTTCTAGTATTCATGGATATTATTATGTAGATATCTATTACTTCATTGTTTCTCAATATTCATACCGTAAAAGGATTACATGATAAGATATGTTAGGTAGCATTCAACATCAAAATGTTTGTTTTTCTCATTTACCCACTCGAGGACGAGCAGGAATTAAGCTTGCAGATGTTGATACATCTCTGACGTATCTATAATTTTTTATTATTTCATGCTATTATATTATCAATATTGTATGCTTCATATGCCATTTTATATCATTTTTGGGAACTAACCTATTAACCCAGTGCCCTGTGCAAGTTGTTGTTTTTTACATGTTTTTGGTTTTACAGAAAATCCCTACCAAACGAAGTCCAAATGCGATGAAACTTTTTCATGATTTTTTCTGGATCAGGAGGGACCCTAGAAGTTTTGGAGGGAGTCCAGACGAGAAACGAGGAGACGGCGAGGCAGCACGGCACACCCTGGGGGGTAGGCGTGCATGCCCCCTTGTGGGCCCCTCGTGGCTCCGTCTGCCAGGCCATGAGTCATCGTAGGTCGCGTGTGCGTGTGAGGGTAATTGGCGTGAGGCCTTGCACGTCGTCGTAGCCATGCCCCCAACACCGTCTGCCGGGCCATGACCTACATATTTCTTAGAACTTGTGCACGCCATATGCAACTCCACAAGGATCTCTCGCTAGTAGGATTGGAGCTGGACGCCCCCTGCAAACGCCTCCTCACGGTCTACCATAGCAAGCCTATATGCACTCTTGACCAAAAACTGATCGTGCCTATCTGCATACCAGGCAGAAAGTCATTGCGCAAACTAGGTGATGCATGAATCTTTGAAATCTCCCAAACATCCATATCCCAAAAGAACTCATTGAGGCATTGGGTCTTCTAGGAACCATGCTTATACGTCTCAAACGTATGTATATTTTTTATTGTTTAATGCCAATATCATGCCACTTTTATATACTTTTGGCAACAATTTCTATTATTTTTGTTTGGACTAACCTATTAATCCCCTGCCAAAGGAGAACTCATTGAGGTGTTGGGTGTTCCAGGCACACCATGCTGATACATCTCAAACGTATCTATATTTTTATTGTTCCATGCTATTATCATGCCACTTTTACATACTTTTGGCAACAGTTTATATTATTTTATTTAGACTAACCTATTAATCCAGTGTCAAAGGACAATTCCTGTTTTCTATTGTTCTTTTTGGTGGGGGTAGGTGAAAAAGTCATGGAGCCGGAATTTCCTGAATTTTTTTGTTATTTTTATGAAAAATATCGGATTTTTGGTGAAGTAATCATTGTAAGTTGGTGCACGAGGGTGGCACACTACCTTGGGGCTCGGCCTAGGCCGCACCCATGCGAGGGACCCATGTGGGGGCTATAAAGGTCGGGTGGGCCTCTATTTTGGCCGCTAGAAAGCTAATTTTATGGGGGGTCCCCTTAAAATTTCAGAGCACTTGGAGTTACGGATCTTCAGATATTTAAGAAACGGTGCTCAGCCTTAGAAACAATGCCAAAACGGAGAAGAAAATAGAGATAAATGGAGAAGAGAGATCCAAACTCAAAGGGGCTCTCACTCCCAGGGATCCGTGGAGGCCAAGTATCACAGGGGGAAACCTTCTCCCATCTAGGGAGAAGGCCAAGGAAGAAGAAGAAGGAGGGGGCATCTCTCCCTCTCTCTCTCTCTCTCCCGTTGGCGTCGGAGCGCTGCCGGGGGAATCATCATCATGTCCATCGTCTCCATCAACTTCACCATTGTCATCAACATATTTATCCCTCTCTATGCAGCAGAGTACTCTCCCGCAACCCGATGTAATCTCTAGTTGAACATGGTGTTTGATGCTATATATTATTATCCAATGGTGTGTTGCGTCTCTATTATGTTCGAGTAAATTCTTTTTGTCCTATGGGTTAATTGTGATATGCTATGGTTGATTTGAGTATTATGCTATTATGGTGTTGTCCTATGGTGCCCAACGTTTGTGCACACATGTGGGCTTCATGTGGTAGGGTGTTGCAATATGTGATTGATTTGCTTATGATGGGTTGTTGGAGTGACAGAAACCAAAACCCTAGTTCATTAGTTGTTGCATATGGAATTAAAGGGGACCTTAGATCTTAATGTTATGGTTAGGTTTTACCTAAATGACTCTTTGGTATTCGCAGATGCTTGCTAGAGTTTCAATCATAAGTATATGTAGTCAATAAATTTTGCTACATGTTAACGTAGGCCCCTTCCGCATAAAAAACTGCAATAGATGATTATCACTATCGTTTCATATCCAATTGCCTAGGGACAATTCTTTACTTCATTTCCCTTTTACAAATTAGAAAATAACTTATATTGTTATGTTCTTTATTATGTTGCAAAGCTATCTCTTCATACCCGCAAACTAGATTTGTTTCTTGTTTCTAGGTAAAGCAAATGGTCGGTGTGCGTAGGGTTGTATCAGTGGTTGATAGAACCTTAGAGAATATGAATTCTACCTTTAACTCCTCGTTGGGTTCGACACTCTTACTTATCGAAAAGGCTACAATCGATATCCTACCTTGTGAGTTATCGCATGCTCACCTAAAAAATTTGAAACCCGGTTAAAACGGCAATGCCGCTTGGAAGACACCGGACGGCGAGAAGATCCTCGAGGGATCCAAGGGTCCCTCCAAGCTATGATCAATGTACTATTATCCACACACCATATAATACCTTTCTTGACAAGGTCAAGACCATATTCAATTCCCTTCCAAACAGCTGGATAATTTCTAGAAAAAAGTGCATCAAGGAGATTTCCATTTGGATAATATTTTGCATGTAGTAAGCGTGCGCATAAGCTATCTAGGGTATCCAGAAGATGCCAAGCCTGCTTTGCGAGAAGTGCTTGGTTAAAAGCATACATGGAACGGAAACCCATGCCTGCTTTGGCTTTCGGAAGTATCATTTTATTCCAACTTAACCAGCCGATCTTGTGTTTGCCCTTGTACATCCCCACCAAGATGATACTCATCTGGAAGATGGTGGATATTGGACCCAGATTTCAAGTGTGTCTAGTGCAAAGGTGGAGCGCTTGGTGAAACCATCATACGGTTCTAGCATCACCGCATTGCCTTAGAATGTCCATGGCCCCTCCTCCATAACTCTCTCCCAATCTCCCAAACATGAGGATTGTAAGGTGATTTCTACTACACAACCTTCTTCTTGTAGACGTTGTTGGGCCTCCAAGTGCAGAGGTTTGTAGGACAGTAGCAAATTTCCCTCAAGTGGATTACCTAAGATTTATCAATTCGTGGGAGGTGTAGGATGAAGATGTTCTCTCTCAAACAACCCTGCAACCAAATAACAAAGAGTCTCTTGTGTCCCAAACACACCCAATACAATGGTAAATTGTATAGGTGCACTAGTTCGGCGAAGAGATGGTGATACAAGTGCAATATGGATGATAGATATAGGTTTTTGTAATCTGAAAATATAAAAACAGCAAGGTAACTATTGATAAAAGTGAGCACAAACGGTATTGCAATGCATTGAAACAAGGCCTAGGGTTCATACTTTCACTAATGCACGTTCTCTCAACAATAATAACATAATTGGGTCATATAACTATCCCTCAACATGCAACAAAGAGTCACTCCAAAGTCACTAATAGCGGAGAACAAACGAAGAGATTATTGTAGGGTACGAAACCACATCAAAGTTATCCTTTCTGATCGATCTATTCAAGAGTCCGTAATAAAATAACATGAAGCTATTCTTTACGTTCGATCTATCATAGAGTTCGTACTAGAATAACACCTTAAGACACAAATCAACCAAAACCCTAATGTCACCTAGATACTCCAATGTCACCTCAAGTATCCACGGGTATGATTATACAATATGCACCACACAATCTCAGATTCATCTATTCAACCAACACAAAGAACTTCAAAGAGTGCCCCAAAGTTTCTACCGGAGAGTCAAGACGAAAACGTGTGCCAACCCCTATGCATAGATTCCCAAGGTCACAGAACCCGCAAGTTGATCACCAAAACATACATCAAGTGAAACAATAGAATAACCCATTGTCACCACGGGTATCCCACGCAAGACATACATCAAGTGTTCTCAAATCCTTAAAGACTCAATCTGATAAGATAACTTCAAAGGGAAAACTCAATCCATTACAAGAGAGTAGAGGGGGAGAAACATCCTAAGATCCAACTATAATAGCAAAGCTCACGATACATCAAGATCGTGTCAAATCAAGAACACGAGAGAGAGAGAGAGATCAAACACATAGCTACTGGTACATACCCTCAGCCCCGATGGTGAACTACTCCCTCGTCGTCATAGAGAGCGCCGGGATGATGAAGATGACCACTGGTGAGGGATCCCCCCCTCCGGCAGGGTGCTGGAACAGGGTCCTGATTGGTTTTTGGTGGCTACAGAGGCTTGCGGCGGCGGAACTCCCGATCTAGGTTATGTTCTGGAAGTTTGGGTATATATAAGAGGTGTTGGCATCGGGGACAAGTCGGAGGGGTCTCCGAGGCGGCCACGAGGTAGGGGGGTGAGCCCAGGGGGGGTAGGGTGCGCCCCCCACCCTCGTGGGTGCCTTGGGACTCTTCTGGTCCAGCTCTGATACTCCGTGGGCTTCTTCTGGTCCAAAAATAATCTCCGTGAAATTTCAGGTCAATTGGACTCCGTTTGGTTTTCCTTTTCTGCGATACTCAAAAACAAGGGAAAAACAGAAACTGGCACTGGGCTCTAGGTTAATAGGTTAGTCCCAAAAATCATATAAAATAGCATATAAAACATCCTAGATGGATAATACAATAGCATGGAACAATCAAAAATTATAGATACTTTGGAGACGTATCAGCATCCCCAAGCTTAATTCCTGCTCGTCCTCGAGTAGGTAAATGATAAAAACGGAATTTTTTATGTGGCATGCTACCTAACATAATTTTCAATGTAATTCTCTTTATTGTGGCATGAATGTTCAGACCCATAAGATTCAAAAAAAAGTTTAATATTGACATAAAAACAATAATACTTCAAGCATACTAATAAAGCAATCATGTCTTCTCAAAATAACATGGCCAAAGCAAGCTATCCCTACAAAATCATATAGTCTGGCTATGCTCTATCTTCATCACACAATATTTAAATCATGCACAACCCCGATGACAAGCCAAGCAATTGTTTCATACTCTTGATGTTCTCAAACTTTTTCAATCTTCACGCGATACATGAGCGTGAGCCATGGACATAGCACTATAGGTGGAATAGAATGGTGGTTGTGGAGAAGACAAAAAGGATAAGATAGTCTCACATCAACTAGGCATATCAACGGGCTATGGAGATACCCATCAATAGATATCAATGTGAGTGAGTAGGGATTGCCATGCAACGGATGCACTAGAGCTATAAGTGTATGAAAGCTCAAAAAGAAACTAAGTGGGTGTGCATCCAACTCGCTTGCTCACGAAGACCTATGGCATTTTGAGGAAGCCCATCATTGGAATATAGAAGCCAAGTTCTATAATGAAAGATTCCCACTAGTATATGAAAGTGACAACATAGGAGACTCTCTATCATGAAGATCATGGTGCTACTTTGAAGCACAAGTGTGGTAAAAGGGTAGTAGCATTGTCTCTTCTCTATTTTTCTCTCATTTTTTATTTATTTTTTATTTCGGCCTTTCTCCATTTTTATGGCCTCTTTTTTCCATCTGGAGTCTCATCCCGACTTGTGGGGGAATCATAGTCTCCATCATCCTTTCCTCACTGGGACAATGCTCTAATAATGATGATCATCACACTTTTATTTACTTACAACTCAAGAATTACAACTCGATACTTAGAACAAAATATGACTCTATATGAATGCCTCCGACGGTGTACCGGGATGTGCAATGAATCAAGAGTGACATGTATGAAAGAATTATGAACGGTGGCTTTGCCACAAATACGATGTCAACTACATGATCATGCAAAGCAATATGACAATGATGGAGCGTGTCATAATAAATGGAACGGTGGAAAGTTGCATGGCAATATATCTCGGAATGGCTATGGAAATGCCATAATAGGTATGTATGGTGGCTGTTTTGAGGAAGGTATATGGTAGGTGTATGGTACCGGCGAAAGGTGCGCGGTATTAGAGAAGCTAGCAATGGTGGAAGGGTGAGAGTGCGTATAATCCATGGACTCAACATTAGTCATAAAGAACTCACATACTTATTGCAAAAATCTATTAGTTATCGAAACGAAGTACTACGCGCATGCTCCTAGGGGGATAGATTGGTAGGAAAAGACCATCGCTCGTCCCCGACCGCCACTCATAAAGAAGATAATCAATAAATAAATCATGCTCCGACTTCATCACATAACGGTTCACCATACGTGCATGCTACGGGAATCACAAACTTTAGCACAAGTATTTCTCAAATTCACAACTACTCAACTATCATGACTCTAATATCACCATCTTCATATCTCAAAACAATCATAAAGAATCAAACTTCTCATAGTATTCAATGCACTTTATATGATAGTTTTTATTATATCCCTCTTGGATACCCATCATATTAGGACTAGATTCATAACCTAAGCAAATTACCATGCTGTTTAAGACTCTCAAAATAATATAAGTGAAGCATGAGAGATCAACAATTTCTTTAAAATAAAACTACCGTCGTGCTCTAAGAAGATATAAGTGAAGCACTAGAGCAAATGACAAACTACTCCAAAAGATATATGTGAAGATCAATGAGTAGTTGAGTAATTATGTAACTTTGTGAAGACTCTCTAACATTTAAGAATTTCAGATCTTGGTATTTTATTCAAACAGCAAGCAAAGCAACATAAAATAAAATGGCGCTCCAAGCAAAACACATATCATGTGGTGAATAAAAATATAGCTCCTAGTAAAGTTACCGATGAACGAACGAAAGAGGGGATGCCATCCGGGGCATCCCCAAACTTAGGCTCTTGGTTGTTCTTTAATATTACCTTGGGGTGCCTTTGGCATCCCCAAGCTTAGGCTCTTGCCACTCCTTATTCCATAGTCCATCGAATCTTTACCTAAAACTTGAAAACTTCACAACACAAAACTCAACAGAAAACTCGTAAGCTCTGTTGGTATAAGAAAATAAATCACCACTTAGGTACTATTGTGAACTCATTATAAATTCATATTGGTGTAATATCTACTTTATTCCAATTTCTCTATGGTTCATACCCTCCGATACTACTCATAGATTCATCAAAATAAGCAAAAACACATAGAAAACAGAATCTGTCAAAAACAGAACAGTCTGTAGTAATCTGTATCATTCGAATACTTCTGGAAGTCCAATAATTCTGAAATAAATTGGTGGACGTGAGGAATTTGTCTATTAATCATCTTCAAAAAGAATCAACCTAAAAGAACTCTCCAGTAAAAAATGGCAGCTAATCTCGTAAGCGCAAAAGTTTCTGTTTTTTACAGCAAGATCGCATAGACTTCACCCAAGTCTTCCCAAAGGTTCTACTTGGCACAAACACTAATTAAAACATAAAACCACATCTATACAGATGCTAGATAAATTATTTATTACTAAACAGGAGCAAAAAGCAAAGAACAAAAATAAAATTGGGTTGCCTCCCAACAAGCGCTATCGTTTAACGCCCCTAGCTAGGCATGATGATTTCAATGATGCTCACATAAAAGATAAGAATTGAAACATAAAGAGAGCATCATGAAGAATATGACTAGAACATTTAAGTCTAACCCACTTCCTATGCATAGGGATTTTGTGAGCAAACAATTTATGGAAACAAGAATCAACTAGCATAGGAAAGCAAAACAAGCATAACTTCAAGATTTTAAGCACATAGAGAGGAAACTTGATATTATTGCAATTCCTACAAGCATATATTCCTCCCTCATAATAATTTTCAGTAGCATCATGAATGAATTCAACAATATAACTATCACATAAAGCATTCTTTTCATGATCTACAAGCACAGAATTTTTATTACTCTCCACATGGGCAAATTTATTCTCATGAATAGTAGTGGGAGCAAACTCAACAAAATAACTATCATGTGAAGCATAATCCAATTGAGAATTAAAATCATGATGACAAGTTTCATGGTTATCTTTATTCTTTATAGCATACGTGTCATCACAATAATCATCATAAATAGGAGGCATGCTTTCATCATAATAAATTTGCTCATTAAAACTTGGGGGACTAAACATATCATCTTCATCAAACATAGCATCCCCCAGCTTTTGGCTTTGCATATCATTAGCATCATGGGTATTCAAAGAATTCATACTAACAACATTGCAATCATGCTCATCATTGACATATTTTATGCCAAGCATTCTATGTAATTCTTCTTCTAGTACTTGAGCACAATTTTCCTTCCCATCATTTTTACGAAGGACATTAAAAAGATGAAGCATATGAGGCAACCTTAATTCCATTTTTTTTAGTTTTCTTTTATAGACTAAACTAGTGATAAAACAAGAAACAAAAAGATTCGATTGCAAGATCTAAAGATATACCTTCAAGCACTAACCTCCCCGGCAACGGCGCCAGAAATTGCTTGATGTCTACTACACAACCTTCTTCTTGTAGAAGTTGTTGGGCCTCCAAGTGCAGAGGTTTGTAGGACAGTAGCAAATTTCCCTCAAGTGGATGACGTAAGGTTTATCAATCCATGGGAGGTGTAGTATGAAGATGGTCTCTCTCAAACAACCCTGCAACCAAATAACAAAGAGCCTCTTGTGTCCCCAACACACCCAATACAATGGTAAATTGTATAGGTGCACTAGTTCGGCGAAGAGATGGTGATACAAGTGCAATATGGATGATAGATATAGGTTTTTGTAATCTGAAAATATAAAAACAGCAAGGTAACTATTGATAAAAGTGAGCACAAACGGTGCAATGCGTTCAAACAAGGCCTAGGGTTCATACTTTCACTAATGCAAGTTCTGTCAACAATAATAACATAATTGGATCATATAACTATCCCTCAACATGCAACAAAGAGTCACTCCAAAGTCACTAATAGCGGAGAACAAACGAAGAGATTATTGTAGGGTACGATACCACCTCAAAGTTATCCTTTCTGATCGATCTATTCAAGAGTCCGTAGTAAAATAATATGAAGCTATTCTTTTCGTTCGATCTATCATAGAGTTCATACTAGAATAACACCTTAAGACAAAAATCAACCAAAACCCTAATGTCACCTAGATACTCCAATGTCACCTCAAGTATCCACGGGTATGATTATACGATATGCATCACACAATCTCAGATTCATCTATTCAACCAACACAAAGAACTTCAAAGAGTGTCCCAAAGTTTCTAACGGAGAGTCAAGACAAAAATGTGTGCCAACCCCTATGCATAGATTCCCAAGGTCACGGAACCCGCAAGTTGATCACCAAAACATACATCAAATGAATCAATAGAATACCCCATTGTCACCATGGGTATCCCACGCAAGACATACATCAAGTGTTCTCAAATCCTTAAAGACTCAATCTGATAAGATAACTTCAAAGGGAAAACTCAATCCATTACAAGAGAGTAGAGGAGAGAAACATCATAAGATCCAACAATAACAGCAAAGCTCGCGATACATCAAGATCGTGTCAAATCAAGAACACGAGAGAGAGAGAGAGAGAGAGAGAGAGAGAGAGAGAGATCAAACACATAGCTACTGGTACATACCCTCAGCCCCGAGGGTGAACTACTCCCTCCTCGTCATGGAGAGCGCCGGGATGATGAAGATGGCCACCGGTGAGGGATCCCCCCTCCAGCAGGGTGCCGGAACAGGGTCCCGATTGGTTTTTGGTGGCTACAGAGGCTTGCGGTGGCAGAACTCCCGATCTAGGTTATGTTCTGGAAGTTTGGCTATATATAAGAGGTGTTGGCGTCGGGGACAAGTCAGGGGAGTCTCCGAGGCGGCCACGAGGTAGGGGCGTGCCCAGAGGGGTAGGGCGCGCCCCCCACCCTCGTGGGTGCCTCGAGACTCTTCTGGTCCATCTCCGATACTCTGTGGGCTTATTCTGGTCCAAAAATAATCTCCGTGAAATTTCAGGTCAATTGGACTCCATTTGGTTTTCCTTTTCTGCGATACTCAAAAACAAGGAAAAAACAAAAACTGGCACTGGGATCTAGGTTAATAGGTTAGTCCCAAAAATCATATAAAATAGCATATAAATGCATATAAAACATTCTAGATGGATAATATAATAGCATGGAACAATCAAAAATTATAGATACGTTGGAGACGTATCATAAGGCCAACTCCAATGCGTTGATGCATAGGACACACGCCCTGGTTTCGCTCTCTTTCCTTCTCCTTCCTTCAAGAGAAAAGCAAAAGGGAGGCGACAGGTTCCCCCTCGGTGGAAGCCGGCGAGGCCGGCGGTTCCCTCTTGATATAGACCGAAACTCGATGGCGAGATCTGATATGTTGTTGCGACCCGACCTTTCACGACACTCAACCTTTAGTAGCAGCAACCTCTCGCCCGCGCATGCGATGTACACGAAGTAGAGGGTTTGAACCTTGCGGCCCAGCATGAGAAAACCAATCTCGACGAAGGTACTCGCGCGCAAAACAATTTCCACGAAGAGAAATCGCAACACAGAGGTTTTCTAAAGATCCCTCCAAAACTTATACGGGTGTCTAACCTGAAAAACGCATCGTGTCTATTTCATCAAAAATAACCTACCTTTACAATGACTAAACCAGGACTATATATAATAGAATAGCTATCCATCTCTAACTTGCCTAATAATTTGACCGTACAAAATATTCTCTATGTCTCTAACTGTCGACCCAACAACTAAAAAGCAAATCTGATTACGTGCTTTATTTTAGCAGTACTTCCTTCGTTCCAAAATACTTGTCGTGGTTTTAGTACAAATTTGACCTAAAACCACGACAAGTATTTTGGAACGGAAGGAGTATTCATTACAAATTAAATACCAAAATTATTAAATATATTTTATTTGGTGGCCCCCATCCAATGTCTCTCAGCGAAAGCAGTTTCCATCGATCGAACCTGTTGAGGTACGCCCGCTCTGGCGGTCTTGATCGGGAGAAGTAGTAGCCGATTAGGATTCTTTGCTTAGTCTCAATAAAATATATCTCTTGTACACGTACAGCTGGGTCTTGTTCTGGACGTAACAACATAAAGAAACAATCAAACTGCTGCACGCCTTCAAATGTGTATATGATGGAGTTCTTCCCTTCCTTTGCTAACACCATAGTACGTCTCATATTTTGGCACAACACCATCTGATGACTCTGATTCAACCTTAGTATTCTCCTCACTAGGATGCATCATATTATCAAGCGGAGCTGTCATAACTTGACCCAGACCAGCGTCTTGTACATCGTGGTGGTCGTCGATACAAACAACTTTAGCGTTGGTCATATCATCCTCTCCCCCTTGCATCAAAACCGTCCTCGGATTTGAGTTGACCTCTTGAGCAATATTTTCTTCACTCAATTGAATAACAACCACAGAAATTTCAGCAACTTGGCCCTTCTTCTTTTCTTCTTCTCCCCGCTCTTTTTTCCTCTCAAGATGTTCTTTCCTCCAAGAAATAAAATGCTCCTCACCCATTGGCACGAGGCTGCACTTCTTACCCCTCTTGACGGTATATCTGTGTGTCTTGCCATCATATGCGACATCATGCTCTTTGTACCATGGCTCGCCCAATAACAAGTGACATGAAATCATCGGTGCCGGAATCACATCGCACAAAATCTCACAAAAATAATTTTCCAACAAAAACGGTACCTTGGTTTGTTGCGTGAGAGTGAGCTCTTCATGACCCCAATGGAAACAGTATGGTTGTGGACGTGGTGTCATTGGTAGATTCAGCTTCTCCACCATCTCGATGATTGCGGTGTTGATCAAATTCATGTGATCGATCGTCATGGCACATGATCTCTCTCTCACCACCACACAGGTGTGAAATAGCCCGGCCCAGCGACCTTCCTCCTCCAACTGAAATCCATAGCTTAACTTGCTGAATGACGATGCGCTCGTCATCTTCTCCATAGTGTCGTGAACAACCTTGCTCTAATACCACCTGATATAGACCGAACCTCGATGGCGAGATCTGATATGTTGTTGCGGCCCGACCTTTCACGACACTCCACCTTTAGTAGCAGCAACCTCTCGCCCGCGCACGCGATGTACACGAAGTAGAGGGTTTGAACCTTGCGGCCCAGCACGAGAAAACCAATCTCGACGAAGGTACTCGCGTGCAAAACAATTTCCACGAAGAGAAATCGCAACACAGAGGTTTTCTAAAGATCCCTCCAAAACTTATACGGGTGTCTACCCTGAAAAACACATCGTGTCTACTTCATCAAAAATAACCTACCTTTACAATGACCGAACCAGGACTATATATAATAGAATAGCTATCCATCTCTAACTTGCCTAATAAGTTAACCGTACAAAATATTCTCTATGTCTCTAACTGTCGACCCAACAACTAAAAAGCAAATCTGATTACGTGCTTTATTTTAGCAGGTATTCATTACAGATTAAATACCAAAATTATTAAATATATTTTATTTGGTGGCCCCCATCCAATGTCTCTCAGCGAAAGCAGTTTCCACCGATCGAACCTGTTGAGGTACGCCCGCTCTGGCGGTCTTGATCGGGAGAAGTAGTAGCTGATTAGGATTCTTTGCTTAGTCTCAATAAAATATATCTCTTGTACACGTACAGCTGGATCTTGTTCTGGACGTAACAACATAAAGAAACAATCAAACTGCTGCACGCCTTCAAATGTGTATATGATGGAGTTCTTCCCTTCCTTTGCTAACACCATAGTACGCGTCCCATATTTTGGCACAACACCATCTGATGACTCTGATTCAACCTTAATATTCTCCTCACTAGGATGCATCATATTATCAAGCGGAGCTATCATAACTTGACCCAGACCAGCGTCTTGTACATCGTGGTGGTGGTCGATACAAACAACTTTAGCGTTGGTCATATCACCTCTCCCTCTGTCTGCCTCTCCGGCGACGGGAGGGGTGGGGAACCCAGGTTCTCATCCGGTCTGTACATAGAGATAGGGATAGGGTTTCGAGAGGTGTCGTCGTTGTGGTGGTGGTGACGCCGTGTCGAATAAGTTTGCCTCTGCTCCTTTTCCACCACGACGGTGCTCCCCAGGGTGGCGTCGAGGAGCTGGAGGCCCCGTTTGCTCGCCATCGGTTCGATGCAGCGAGAGTTGGTCTCCTAGGTGGAGTTGGCGAGACGACGACGGTGATTCCATCAGAGGATTTTGTCCTCTAGCTCCGACCTTGTCACAATGGCGTTTTCTCCCTGTTGGCGTCCTCCTGCTGCATCGACTCCGTCGTGGATGAGACCACCCTTCGGCATGACCTGCGGCACTTCCGTGTGTCGGCGTGGACTGCCAATACGGGCCTCATCCCGACCGCCCGTACACTGGCCATCCCGGAGCCGGCGGCTATCGACCCTGCGGGGCCGGCGGGGCAGGAGCTCCTGCACTACGACATCGGCATCCAGCTACGGACAGTTGCGCGCAGCCGCTCCGTCAGCCCCGACGATGATGCACAGGGCCAGGATCTCGGTGACGTCCTCCCGGACGCTGATCATGCCGATGCTGGCGGTGGTGCCGGGCAGCCCCGCCGCCACCATCGTGCCCGCTGCCGCCGGTGGGGTGGTGCCGGTCGTGCTGCGGGCGCTTCGGCTCCTGTGGATGCTGCTCCGGTCATGGAGCGTTCGCGCCGCCGTTCCCGTTCCCCTGCCTCAGGCGTCGCGACGGCCACGAGATGGGTGCCTATTGTGTCCCCTGTCCGTAACGATGGCCTGATCAGCGCCGCTCTGACCGTCGACGTGCCGCCTTCATCACATCCTGCGTCGGTTCCTGCTGGGGTGGCCGACAGTGTTGATGCGGATGCCACTTTTGGGACGCCTACGACGCTGCTGAACCCCTCTTTGTGTAGGGGATCGCCGTTGCTGGCCTCTGCTCCCTCCACGGACTGGTCTCGGGGGACGGCAGCTTTGGTCAGCTCTGCAGAGCGCAGTGTGGGGGCCTGTCCTGATCCTTCTGTGGCTGTCAGCCTTGCAACGAGCACGCCACCTGTGTCCACTTGTGCCACACCGCCGCTGGCGACGCGCGGCTGTTTGGACAAGGCTGCCTCTGCGGCTGCTGCTTTGTCGGCTCCGTGCGTGATACCCGAGGTCGATCCCGTCAGCCCGCTGGTGGTCTCGGATACCTTGGTCGTCCTGACCAGTTGCTCTGTCGAGCCGCAGGCATCGGGCCACGCGCTTGGGACAGCTGCCTCATGTGAGGCGCCCTCGGATCAAGGTTCCCTTTGCTTTGAGGATAATAATGATCAGATGATTATGGATAGAGCCCCAATCATTGAAGTGTTGGAGGCTACGCAGGACCCCGCCTGCCCGGGAGGGCCTGCCACCCGCGGCGCGCCATGCATTGGCGAGGAGGCAGTAGATGCATGTGTTGGTGGGGCCCCATCGGCTGCCCAGTGCATGGGCCATGCGGCAGGCACGCCTATTGCCCACTGCATGAACGGGGAGGCATGCACGTCCGGTCTGGTGGACGTAGGGGATCACCGCTTAGTCGATGTTCCGGTTACCTCTCTGCTCCCGGGTGAGGCACGTTTCGGGTCGCCGGCTGATTTTCTGAAGGCATGCACCAGGACTCTTCCGACCCAACTACTCCAGACGCCCTCTAGGCCTCTTGCCCTGCCATTCGCTCCACGGCGCAGCTCCAGAATCGCTAAGTATAGCGGTTCGGACATCCCCGAGACAATCTCATGGGCGCAAAAGACGCTGATCTGTCAGCTCGGGCTAGCTGACAAGTCGGAGCACGTCACCGATGATGCACTGGCGCGGTACAGGGCGCTCTTCGCCACGGAGCTCACCCCACATCGGCTAGCCCGCCTGAGGGAGTTGTTCGCTCGTGACTCTCCGAGGAGCGTGAACCCAGCTGTGCCTAGCACACAGGTGGAGGCGGCCTGCTAGCTGTCGTTGTCGTCGTCCGTCTCTCGGTTGTAATTGTTTCCCCATGTCAAGTACCAACGAGAACTTGTTCGTCTGGAACGTGAGGGGCCTGAATTCCCCTACGCGCCGGGACCTACTCCGAGATGTCGTGCGTAGCGAGCACACCTCTCTTATCTGTGTGGAGGAATCAAAGCTTGCTGTTGTAGACGTCCGGTTGATTATTGATGTCTACTACACAACCTTCTTCTTGTAGACGTTGTTGGGCCTCCGAGTGCAGAGGTTTGTAGGACAGTAGCAAATTTCCCTCAAGTGGATGACCTAAGGTTTATCAATCCGTGGGAGGCGTAGGATGAAGATGGTCTCTCTCAACCAACCCTGCAACCAAATAACAAAGAGTCTCTTGTGTCCCCAACACACCCAATACAATGGTAAATTGTATAGGTGCACTAGTTTGGCGAAG
Organism: Triticum aestivum; assembly: GCF_018294505.1. Taxonomy (NCBI): domain Eukaryota; kingdom Viridiplantae; phylum Streptophyta; class Magnoliopsida; order Poales; family Poaceae; genus Triticum; species Triticum aestivum. Next base: position 395,800,067 of record NC_057799.1, read on the forward strand.
AGATGGTGATACAAGTGCAATATGGATGGTAGATATAGGTTTTTGTAATCTGAAAATATAAAAACAGCAAGGTAACTAATGATAAAAGTGAGCGTAAATGGTATTGCAATGCTAGGAATCAAGGCCTAGGGTTCATACTTTCACTAGTGCAAGTTCTCTCAACAATAATAACATAATTGGATCATATAACTATCCCTGAACATGCAACAAAGAGTCACTCCAAAGTCACTAATAGCGGAGAACAAACGGAGAGATTATGCTAGAGTACGAAACCACCTCAAAGTTATCCTTTCTGATCGATCTATTCAAGAGTCCGTAGTAAAATAACATGAAGCTATTCTTTCCGTTCGATCTATCATAGAGTTTGTACTTAGAATAACACCTTAAGACACAAATCAACCAAAACCCTAATGTCACCTAGATACTCCAATGTCACCTCAAGTATCCGTGGGTATGATTATACGATATGCATCATACAATCTCAGATTCATCTATTCAACCAACACAAAAGTACTTCAAAGAGTGCCCCAAAGTTTCTACCGGAGAGTCAAGACGAAAACGTGTGCCAACCCCTATGCATAAGTTCATTGAGCCCGCAAGTTGATCACCAAAACATACATCAAGTAGATCACGTGAATATCCCATTGTCACCACAGATAAGCACGGCAAGACATACAACAAGTGTTCTCAAATCCTTAAAGACTCAATCCGATAAGATAACTTCAAAGGGAAAACTCAATCCATTACAAGAGAGTAGAGGGGGAGAAACATCATAAGATCCAACTAAAATAGCAAAGCTCGCGATACATCAAGATCGTACCATCTCAAGAACACGAGAGAGAGAGAGAGAGAGAGAGATCAAACACATAGCTACTGGTACATACCCTCAGCCCCGAGGGTGAACTACTCCCTCCTCGTCATGGAGAGCGCCGGGATGATGAAGATGGCCACCGGTGAGGGTTCCCCCCTCCGGCAGGGTGCCGGAATAGGGTCCCGATTGGTTTTTGGTGGCTGCAGAGGCTTGCGGCGGCGGAACTCCCGATCTATTCTGTTCCCCAAAGTTTTTAGGGTATATGGATATATATAGGCGAAAGAAGTCGATCAGGGGAGCCACGAGGGGCCACGATGGTGGGGGGCGCGCCCAGGGGGTAGGGCGTGCCTCCCTGCCTCGTGGCCACCTCGAAGCTTCCCTGACGTCCACTCCAAGTCTCCTGGATTGCTTCCGTTCCAAAAATAACTCTCCCGATGGTTTCATTCCGTTTGGACTCCGTTTCATATTCCTTTTCTTCGAAACACTGAAATAGGCAAGAAAACAACAATTTGGGTTGGGCCTCCGGTTAATAGGTTAGTCCCAAAAATAATATAAAAGTGTTTAATAAAGCCCATAAACATCCAAAACAGATAATATAATAGCATGGAACAATCAAAAATTATAGATACGTTGGAGATGTATCAATTATGCAAATTTTTGGGCCGGGTTTTGACTATGTTGCCTTGCCGGCCGTTGGCACCCGTGGTGGCGTGATCATCGCTTGGCGCACGGCGACTTGGGTTGTCTCTGATGTGGCGATTGACACCTTTGCGTTACATGTCCATGTTCAGTGTCAGCAGAGCATTTCCTCGCAGTGGTGGTTGTCCGTTGTCTACGGCCCATTCTCCAATGATGAGAGAATGATGTTCTTCCAAGAGCTTCGTGCCTTCCGTGTAGTTCACCCTGGTCCTTGGGCGTTGACAGGTGACTTCAACCTCATTTATCAGGCGGCGGACAAGAATAACAACAATCTTGATAGGCGTTGGATGGCCCGCTTTCGGCGCTTCCTTGACGACATGGAGCTTGCGGAGCTGAACTTACATGGTCGGCGCTATACATGAAGCAATGAGCGGCGGCAGCCCACCCTCGTCCGCCTTGACCGTTGGTTTTAATCTTTGGATTGGGAGGAGCTCTTCCCCAATTGCTTAGTGTGCGCTGGTTCAACTATGTCTTCTGATCACTGCCCAATCGTCCTCCATTCGAACCTCTTAGCACCCAGGTGCTACCGATTCAAGTTTGAGGCCATTTGGACAACGTTTGATGGCTACTTGCCTACGGTGGCTGAGGCTTGGGCAACACCGACACCGCCCAGCTTGGACCCTGTGGTTAGGCTTGGCATACTGCTCGGGTGGACGGCGCTGGCGTTGCAATCATGGGCTCAGCGCCATGTTGGTAGCGTGCGGAGGCAGCTACTCCTCGCCAAGGAGATTATTTTGCGGCTGGACGTGGCTCAAGAGTTGAGGCAGCTCACTGATGTTGAGTTCGTGTTTCGAGCAGAGCTCAAGTTAAAGGTGCTCGGGCTTGCTTCCCTCGAGCGTACGATTGCACGATAGTGCTCGCGGGTGACTTGGTTGCGGGAAGGTGATGCCAACACATGCTACTTCCAATCATTCGCGCGGCACCGGCAGCGGAGCAACCACATCACCACGCTCTCTCGGGATGGCGAGGTGGCCGTCGAGCATGATGACAAGGAGAACATGCTCTTCAACTTCTACAATGGACTGCTCGGCTCCGATGTCCCTAGGGAACACGCCTTAGACCTTGGGTTTCTAGGCCTTCCTTCGGTCGATCTCGTGGAACTTGAGGCGCCGTTCTCGGAGGAAGAGGTGTGAGCTGCGGTAAGGGACATGCCCGCCGACAAGGCGCCTGGCCCAGATGGGTTCTCCGGGCGTTTCTTCGAATCTGCATGGGCCGTCATACAGGGCGACATCATGGCCGCTTTCGGTCAGTTATTCACCCTTCGCCCGCACGGCATGAGGAAGCTCAACGAGGCTCTTATCGTTCTGTTACCTAAACACGACGGTGTGGTTGAGGTCAAGGATTTCAAGCCTGTTAGCCTTGAGCACAGCTTCAGCAAGTTGTTTTCAAAGGTTCTAGCGTTGCACTTCGCTCCGCGGGTGCCGGATCTTGTGGCGGCAAATCAGTCTGTGTTCGCCCATGGCCGGAGTATCCATGATAATTTCCGGATGGTGCAGCTCACCACTAGGGCACTGCATGTGCGTCGGATCCCTTCCATGCTCCTCAAGATCGACATATCGAAGGCGTTTGATTCTCTCGTGGCCCTTCCTTCTGGATGTGCTTCGCCACGCTGGCTTCGGTCCGAGGTTTGTCGAATGGGTGTGCATCCTACTCTCGTCGGCAAGCTCCTCCATCCTTCTGAATGGAGTGCCTGGAAGGCCATTCCTCCATCACCAGGGTCTCCCCCAGGGCGACCCGTTGTCGCCCATGTTCTTTCTTCTTGTGATGGAGGTGCTGAACGCCCTTCTCGCTAGGGCTGAGGGCATGGGCATGTTGTCGCTGCTGCAGTGCCAAGGTGCCCGCTTCCGCACCTCGATGTACGCCGACGATGTGGTTGTCTTTGTCAAGCCATCCCCTTCGGACTTGTCGCTCGTGCGGGCCGCGCTTGACTGTTCTGGTGGAGCATCTGGGTTGCGCACCAATCTACGTAAGTGCTCATTGTCGCCGATCAGATGCTCCGAGGAGCACCTAGTAGTTGTTGTCCAACACTTTCCATGCCAGATACTGAGGTTCCCCTGCACCTATCTCGGCCTCCCTCTCTCGTACAAGCTGAGGTTGCCAAGGGTGTGCCTTCAACCTTTATTGGACAGGGTATGCAATCGATTACAGCCATGGATTGCTCGTTGGATCACCGCGGTTGGTAGCCTCGTGCTAGTCAAGTCGGTCCTCACATACATCCCCGTGTATCACTCCATCGCGATACAGCTGCCCGTATGGCTGATCGATGGGTTTGAGAAGAGGATTTGTGCCTTCTTTTGGAAGGGGACCGACGTCGTCAGCGGTGGCCATTGTCTGGTGGCTTGGGAGCAAGTGTGCAAGCCGTTCGAGTATGGTGGATTGGGCGTCCTGAACCTCAAGCTATTAGGCTATGCGTTTTGGGCATGCTGGCTATGGATGCAATGTACATCTGATTGCTGTTGGTCGGGCCTGCAGCCGGCCGTGGAGCCTAAGGTGCGGGCTATTTTTCACTCGTCCATCAAGATGACGTTGGGGGATGGTAGAAAGGCTCTTTTTTGGATGGATTTTTGGCTCCACGGGCGTTCCATTCAGTTTGAGGCCCCAGAGCTATTCCTAGCGGTGAACGACGGTGCGCGGTGCACGCGAACGGTTCATGAGGCCTTGGCGGACCGCGCTTGGATCAGGGACATCACAGGGGTGTTGACGGTTAGAGTGCTAACTCAATTCTTGATGCTCACGGACTTGCTTCTTGAGGTGCACCTACTCCCTGAGATTCCGGATCGCGTAATCTAGAAGTGGACGCCGACTGAGGTATATTCTGCGAGCTCGGCTTACCAGGTGTTCTTTGCTGGCCTCGAGAGGTTCCCATGCGGTCGGGCCCTTTGGAAGACTTGGGCCCCGACCAAGTGCAAGCTTCACTTCTGGCTAGCGATGAGGCGTCGGATTTGGACGGCAGACATACGCCTTCGACACGGCCTCCAGTCCCACGTCATGTGCCCATTATGCGAGCAGGAGGCTGAGACTGCAGACCACCTGGCACTGGGTTGTGTGTTTGCCAGGGAGGTGTGGCACTCTGCCCTCGCACGGTGCGGCCTCGGCCAGTTGGTGCCCACCATGGATGCAACTCTCATAGAGTGGTGGCCAGCCAGTCGTGCGATGATCCCGAAGGAGCGGAGGAAGGGGTTTGATTTGCTTGCCCTCCTAATCGTCTGGATGCTATGGAAGGAGCGTAATAGTCGTGTCTTCGAGCGGTCAGCGGTCGTTGCTAGAGAGCTTTATCGTCGCATCAGTGATGAGGTTGAGCTATGGAAACTTTCTGGTGCGAGGGGGTTGTTGGACTTCTGGAGGTAGGACCTTCTAGCATGTAGGGCGTTGTTGGGTGCCCCATGGTGTTAATGGCTGCCCACCATATGCTACCGTGGGGATAATTGTAACCGCGGCAAGCCGCCGGACTCTCTGTACTTCTATTTCTCTTCTTCTAATACATCGAAGCGCAAAGCTTTTGCATGTTTGCAAAAAAACAATGGCATTTTCTCCGCCGCCATTGAGGAGCTAGGAGGAGTTGTACAGGAGGTCGCCGGTGGTGATGCTGCCGTGCGGTACAAAACGAAGTTTTTGGAGCAGGGAAAGAGGTGCGAGGCCGGCGGATCTGGTGTCTTTCCTCGACGCTGTCGACGGAAATCGGTGGATCTGGGTCCTGGGCAGCACGAGGTGGTTCCCCAGCCGACGCGCCACATCGACGTGTGCCTAGCCGCGTGCGGCGGGCCCGTCCTTCGGCTCGTAAAGCCTGTTTGGTGATGGTGCTTCCCTGGATTTGGTGAAGATGGAGGCCGGGCTTCTCTTTCGGCTACGCTGGAGGTCGGCGACGGCCAATGGATTTGGTGGTTGCATGATCCTCTAGGGGCCTTCTTGTTATTTTATTTTCGTGGGGTTCTTTCTGCATTTGTTCCAGGGCTTCTGTTGTTCCCCCCATGTTTCTTGTCGGTGCCGTGTGTGTGCTTCTTTGTACTCTCGTTGTATGAATGGATGTGTGCGGTCTCAAAAAAAAAACGAGTCGATGTATTTGATCCGCGTGGGTCCGTTTATGTCAAAACAGATAGAAACACGTGGACGCAAACCCAAATCACGTCTACTTAGTGTCCATCTGAATGCATTTTCGGCCCAAATTTGGGTTAGTTCTGCGTCCACATAGACACAAGACGGACAAGCCGCGCGTCCTCTCGTTATCCTCCTCGGGACCGCGTGTCAGCCGGCCAACCACCACGGCTAGTCCTATTAAATGCCATGCACGCTCCCGGGTAGCACGTCAGCCACAAGAAGCGCCCACACGTGTCCTTTTATGCAAGCGTATGCGTGGGTGGTGGCATCATCCACTTCTCGCCACACCAGTCCACATCTAGAGCTTGCTCCCCCATCGCCTGACACGAACCCTAGCCCGTCGCCGTTGCCATGGGTGGCAAGCACGACCACAAGGCTGGCTCATCGCAACGTCCTGCCAACTTCACACTGGCACCGCGGGTTGGCCGACCTACATGTGCACGCGATCGGCTATACCTCCCACACAATTGGCACCTTGACCCCAACCACATTCTGGTGTCAGTCGTGTCATAGTCTGAGCGCGCGCATGCACTGGAGATCCACAACCTCTGTGCCCTCCTCTAGTCCTCTCGCAGGAGCAACGACGCAACCCCGCATATGCGTCGAACTCCATGAACCGGGATGTCTGGTTCCTGATGGAGCACGACGTGCGCCGCCGTGGGGTCGTCCAGATGGATGCCAGCCTTCAACCGCAGGTGGTGGTGCGGGAGGAGGACGAGTAGGAGGAGGCCACTTTCCAGGCGGCCCTCGAGGAGGCGACGTGGTGAGCCATGGAGGAGTCTGTGTGCACCGAGATGGCCATGTGGACTAGCCTTGAGCAGGCACTCCAAGAGTCCGCATCCGGCGTCCAGGCTCCTCCCCCACCGTCACCGCCACCACTGCAGCCATCTCCATCGCTACCGCCCCCTCCCGCGCCGACGCTCGCCCCCGAGATCTACCAGTGGACGAGTAAGCTATCGATCTACGCCTCTGCGCCGCACGTTTGGCTAGGCGCTGTGGAGGAGGAGCGACATCACATCATCGAATGGGAAGGACGCGGTCTGGCGGCAGAGCGAGCAAAGGCGAAGCGCCTGATGCAGTGGGAGCGCGAGGAGGAGGCCAAAGCGGCGCGAGCAGAAGAAGACGGCGGCGCAGTGTAGCAGCAGCAGGTGCCGAAGGCAGCGGCGCTAGCAGCCTACCAGCAGGCCTTCCCATGAACGGTGCCGGTAACATTTGTCGACCTGTCCAAGGAGGGCAAGGAAACGTTTTAATATTTTATGTTTTAATTATTGTAAGTGGACTTTGACCAGCGTTTTAATATGCATGTTTTTATTTTAAATGTTTTATGCCTATTTAGTTAGTTTAACCTGCCGCACGGACCAAATGTGTCGGCTGCATTGGAGCCGGATCTTCACCTCCTTGGCCAGATCCCATGCAACCCACATGGTTCTTATAGAATCAAGTACTGGCTGTAAGATTTCTCCATGTACACTCGAGATCGAGCCATCCAGCAGATCGCTTCCTCTACCTCCACAACCGCATCGTCTAGGTCCTTCACTGCTTAGTGCGCGTACGGCCCACACAGACAGATAGGCAAGGTGCTGTCCTGTACAGAATTGGACGCTGACTCTGTAGAGTGCTTACAACAATTACTAAGGACAATAGCTTGCATGTTTGACAGATCATCAACAGCGCAAGTCAACATACCTCCATATAAAAAACAGCAACCACCTTTGATGCTGTAAAACATAACCAGGCATATCATTGATAACATGACACCCAAAACATATATGGTGAGACGCAATAGAAAAACACACACCAGCAACATCAACAAGCCAAAATAGCCTCACATTCCATTCACCCTGGAGCATAAAACATGATTGTGCTATGTCACTGTGCACTCCACATTAACTTCGGTCATACTGACTGCAACTGCAGCCGCCGGGATACAGGGTTTCTCATAATCAACTAACTAAAAATTCGCCTTTATTTAGCAAACTGGGAAGTCTGATAACTCTTATCTCTTTGTAGATACATGGCACCTCTAACCTGTAAACAGCAATCAGAGCCAGACCTCTTCTTTCTCTAGAGATATGTACATCCATCACTGTGTATAGCCTCCAGGGGTCTTGGAAATATGTGACCGCTGTCTCGAGGTATTGATGCCAGCCTAATTTCCATCCGTCGCTCCAGATATAGCACCGTTGGGTCCAAAATCAAGTCTCACCCAAAGTGATGGAGAGCTACCTACTGGTGGGTTATGTTACTTCACTATTGCTGTGATTCTGTGAATCAAATCAAAGAGCTGCCTTTTCAGCTATAGCTGAGACTTTCGTTGACAAATCTGGGATTGCACTTCATAGAACCATCTCACCAACAGTCATTTCATTCACAAACTTCAGAATGAGCCGCAAAATACAGAGACTTCTCCACAACTTGCAACATCTGTTTTGATGGAAGTATCTGCAAGACAAGTTGATAGATTAGTAAACATTTGATAGGCAAATGCAAAGGTGCGCGCAAGAGTGCTTCCTGGTAGAAAAAAATATACTAGCAATATTTGTGCAAAAATATGTCCATTTGTTTGTATAACAAAAATGTACGCATATAGTTGCTAAGACATTCGTCCCTCCTTAAAACCATCATAATTTTGCAAAAATGTTTGCTAATGCATAATGCACATCTATACAAAAATCGCATTGCTTTCAGAAGAAAGTGTTTGTCACTTCCCAATACCACATGCACCTGACAGCACAAAATACATTTTCCTATTTGGTGACAGGTTCCTATGATTTTCCGAGACATTTTTTCTGTTAGATGTGTTTTTCAGATAGGAATCAGAAAAGGCTGGAAACAAGACAAAAGACGCATGGTGCTGGAAACATGAGGATCAGTGTACACATTTAATTATAGAGGAAAAGTCTGAAAACAGGTTGAATAAATAAATAAAATATGGTAAAATAGCGTACCATTGGTGGACAAACTCACGATCCTGAACTTGACTTTTGAACCCATACTTGTCTCTGCACACATCATTTATGGTATTAGACTTTTAGAGTAATAATACCTAACAAAAATCACCCTCATGCAGTCAGCCAAGGCAAGTAAAAAATTATAAACTAATCACACCTCATGAGCCACATAGCTAGCAGGGCCCCTCTTTGAAGGCTTTCCATCAGATGTAATAGGAGGGATTTCCATCTCCTTCGACCCACGTGGCGGACCACGGCGGTTGGCATGCCTGTTTCCTGAATAACATATCACACCATGAACCACAGTACAGAAACTGATATGGAAAAAACTTTGGATTGCTTGTCTGCTAATCGCTAACTATAATTATAGCCAGATAAAAACAAACCATTCTCCACAAGGCCACCACGGCCACCAGGACTCCTTGTGTCTATTTTTCTCTCTCCATGGCCTGCATCATCAAGTATGTTAATACAGTAATAACTCGAGCATCAGGAATAATTAACCATAAAAGTTGTTAAATGACTTGTACCATCTACTTGCTGAGAGAAATTGTCCATAGAGTGTGACTGCATTAGCGGGAACTCAGATGATGAGGCTTGCGTACTGCCTCCTGATGCAGACTTGTCATAGCGACGAGGGGCCCAAACACCTCGGTCAGGCCTATCTCTATTTCTGGCATGTCTTTCAACCTTCTCACCAATGGGTCCAGAACCATGCAGATGATTATGCTTGTCATCATAGTGGTTTTTCTCAGCATTTTCAACAGTCTGATCTTTTACAGTGGAACGCGAGTTCGGAGCCCGTGGTGGCCTCTTATCCTTCTCGGCACTAATTATGTGACCTTCTTGCTCATGTTGAGATGATGCTATTGCATGGCGTCCTTCCTTGTTTGAAAGTATAGTCTTGATAATTCTGCCACTGGCCTCATTTCGCTGGTCTTGTCTATTAGTTGATGGGGGTGTATTTCTCGAAGGCGGCACAGACTGCTGCGGGGTTGAGCTATCAGATATCTGTGGCAAAGCAGATAATATGACAGTCCATACCAATTAAATGATAAAAAAAAACCTCGGGGAATGTGTCTGCTTACATTGGAATCAACCCTCGCTCTTCCTTTCAGAAGGACAATTTTGTCCTTTTTACCGTCGATAACCTGAGCAGATCCAGATGGCCCACCGCTTGTAGCATCTACAAGATGGGACAAAACAAAACAACAGTATTAACATCATAGAGGAAATAGGCATTTGTATTCCACTATAAGGATGGAGAGTAGTGGATCACATAGGGTAAAGAAAGAACTAAAGATTAAGTGGTACAAAACAATAATTCAACAGTTACCCTTGTAAAGGGAATACAGCTCCATGATTAAAATAAATAAATGAAAAAACAACACACAATTCTCGAATACGACAAATAACGTAAATGTGGTAAGTGGATGACATCATGCAAGGAGGACCGGCATCGTTCCCATGAATGGATTGCGTGTCGGAATTGAAAACATCCACTTGGGCTACTGCCACATGTCAGTTTTTAAACCAAACAAGTGAGGAACACAATCTATGTTTCTTTGCACTGACGGTGCTTCAGATTGGCTTTTCAAAAGCACACTTATTTTTGCCAATGCAGAAAACATTAGCTAGGAAGCTAACACATTTTAGTCAAAATAGTAAAGGTTCCAATATTAGCTAGATTCCGTGCCACGCAGTACACGCAAACCAACTTAGGCCTCCTTTGGTTCATAGGATAGGAATTTTATAGGAATAGGAAAATCATAGGAAGTGAGATGACATGCATCTCAATTCCTATAGAGAAGAGATGTTATTTGGTGCATAAGATAGGAATTTTTCCATTGAGTCTAGGCTAATGTTTTTCTTCCTTCAAAATGTGAATGATTGATTCCTATCCTACATAGGAATAGGAATCCATTCCTATAAACCAAAGGGCTTCAAAGGAATTTTTCCTTTGCAACTCCTATCCTATAGAGTTCCTACAAAATTCCTACAAACCAAAGGAGGCCTTTTTTTTGCCATTGCGGAAAACATTAGCTAGCAAGCTAACACATTGAAGTCAAAATAGTAAAGGTTCCGATATTAGCTAGATTCCGTGCCACGCAGTACACGCAAACCAACTCAGCCATGAGTTTGTTCTTACAAACATGAATTATGTCCCATTCCCATGTAACGGATTAAGCTCAAGTTGACAATGGGGCTCAAAGACCCTAGTCTGTCTATTAGTTGATACAACATTCCAACAACACATAGTCAAGGGTCATATCAGAAAGACCACACTTAGTAATAATCTACGACACCCAAAGTACTGTTGAGTATTGACAACAGTTATAACAAGCTAAAAACAATAAACAATTTCTTCAATATAGTACCACCTGAAGTTCCAGCAATGATTTTCTCTCTGTGTGTATGATCATCTCTCTTTGGCGCTAAGATGTAAGTCGGCTTCTCCTTAGCATTGTCTCGCACAACATACTGCTGGATATCACAGAACAGCAGCATGTTAGTAACTTCAGTTCATAATTCATTGCGAATAATAAACAGAAAGTACCAATTGTTGTTTACTTAGTTTTGACAGGTAATCATTCTCAGAGAGAAAAGACATGGAACACCATGCCAAAGCCTCAAGGAAAGAAGTACTCCCTCCATCCCGAATTACGTGTCCTAGATTTGTCTAGTTACGGATCTATCTAGACACGTTTTAGTGTTCGATACATCCGTATCTAGAAAATCTAAGACAAGCCTTTTGGGACAGAGGTAATACTACTTTTTACAGAACACCACAAAATAAATAGTCCACCACTCAAAATAACCAATATGAAGCGCCGAGCATTACTAGTGTCTATGTGCTTCAACCAAATACAACTGAATACACACTTGCATATGTTCAAAAAAAATTATGAGAACTCCACAACCATAACCCAAAAAGAACAATTCTGAAGTGGTTGGAATATATAAAACACATATGAGCATATGATCCATAAATACCGGGGCAAAACATGCATAGAGGAAACGACAGGCTGACAGTAATCATGAGGATTAACATGCTAACATAAAAAAACATAGGAAATATACAGAGCATCTGATCCATAGTGATAAATTTATGATACAAACAAAAAAGAAAAGAAAAGAAACATCTTATGTCACTATTTCAAATCAAAATACAAATAGAACAGCAGAACCTTTGAGAATATTTTGTAGGGATATAAAATGAAAACATATAGTAAAGAACTAATCTATACCTACTCCCTCCGGTCCTTTTTACTCCGCGTATTAGATTTGTGTCCATGGTTTTGAGTCGCCGACTAATCGCCGACTAATCACCAAGTTGTTGGAGCAAGGTTGGCTTGCGCAGGCGACTTGGCTTGAGGAGCGAGTCGCGCGGCTGGTAGGCTAGTCGACGATTAGTCGACGACTAGTCGGGCGACTAGGACCTCAAAGCAGGGCGGCTTGCTTCAGCAAGGCCAAGGGAGGGAAGACTGGGAAGGTGAGGAGGCCAGAGTTCGAGGCGGGGGAGGAGGAGACGAAGCTGGAGAGTGCGCCGCCTGTACGAGGAGAAGCACGGAAGAGACAAAGGAGAAAGGCACATGGGAGAGCAGATGCACGGTCCAGATTAGAGCATATGGACGGTTTGGATTTTATTTGGAAGCTAGGGTTACTTAATGGGCCTATTGGGCCAGCTCTCTAGCACGAAACAGAGGAGGAGCAAGACGCGTGCTCCCATCCCACATCAGAATCACCGCCTCCATTGCTCCTACGAGCTGCTGCTGCCTTCTCCGAGCTGAAGTATCCTCCAAGCAGCTGCCTTCCCCCTCCTCCGCCTGCAACAGCACCTCTTCCCCCTCCTCCTCCTCCTCTTTCCCCTCCTCCTCCTCCTCCTCCTCCTCCTCTTAACACCTGGGGCGACTTGGGGCGATTAATCACGACGAGTCGCAGACTAATCGCAGCGAGACACTAGTCGGAGGCATGGCGACTCGACTTGGCTAGGCGACTCAAAAACCTTGTTTGTGTCAAGTCAGACATTGCAAAGTTTGACCAAATTTATATTAAAAAATATCAACATCTACAATACCAAATATACATACTATGAAACTACATTTCATAACGAATCTAACAATATTGATTTGGCATTGTGAATGTTGATACTTTTTCCTATAAGTTTGGTCAAAGTAGAGATATTTTGACTTCGGACAGAAGTTATATGCAGACTAAAAAGGACCGGAAGGGGTACTTGTCTAGGCATACAGGTACACTACTCAACACCTACTTCTGTAAAAACATGACATGGTAATGTGCTGACATTTGAGCCCCACCTGCTACCACATGTTATAATCCAAAAATGGCCAATAAAAAAAGGTTCATGTCACCATATACATGCTTGGAACAGACTTGTCATTACATGTTACTATTTAAAGTACAAAATATACATGGGAGAATAAGATCAATTTCATGTGACAATTCTCGACCAAGCATATTACCGTTGAAGTGGAGGCCCTGCGCCTTTCAGAAGACCTTTTAGATGGACTAGAACTACTAGTTACCACGCCTGCAACTTTTCTGCTTAGTCTACTACTTACAGACCTCTGCAGTGTGTGAAATGCTAGTTAGTACACACCTGACAGTTGATAAACGATAATAAAACTTGAGAGTATAATCAATTCAACCAATATACCTGAGCCATACTCTTAGCCGCCCTTTGCTGACGAACATAAACCATTAAAGGTGTCACAACAGGGGGCTCCTTTCCAGCAGCTGCAATAGTAACCAAGTAAAGACATGATCTTCTTTTATGCTTAGCATCTTTGAATAGATACATTAATTAGGCAATAATGCTTTACTACAAATAGAAAGTTACGAGATGTTTTACCTGCTCTTTCGGCTTCTTTCCTTTCAAGCTGAATTTCAGCACTTGGCAAATGCTCAGTAGGCTTTGATATAAGCTCAAGAAATTCCAAGTATTCTGGATCTGAATATTCGACAACAGAAATAACTAAGTTTGAAAAAACGAGAAATATGGAAGTACGGTACATATTGGACAACAAAAATGCTTGTTTAAGACCTTTTGTTATAGTTCCTTGACGAGCATCTTTCTTGATATTTGACTTCGGAACCTGTTGTGATGGTGCATATTCCACAAGAGCTTTAAATTGAGCACCTGGCAGGGAACCATGTACAACATGCATGACATACAAATTAAAACATGCATAGATGCATAACCAAACATATACTCGAGTTTTAGGGGGGAAAAGAACTTCGCAAATTGATTAAAAAATTACAAGCTAACAATTTCAGTTACATCCTAACAGGATATATTGATTAAATAACCCCATATGTCAACAATACAACATAGGTGGTGATTGTGTTCATTCACCATGTCTGACACCTGACCAAACTATTGTGCAGGCTATAAAAGAGGAAACTGATGGCTAGTTTAACTTTCTGGATAACCTCAGGCGTTGATCATCTAAGAAGGATGAACGCAAATATGGCAGTACTTATTTGCTAGCTAGCCGTAATCAAGATGACCCATCTTCCGTTCAATGGTTATGTGACTGCTAAGCATTAACATTTTATGTCAATTTGAAATCTTGTAGAAAATAATTTGGCTATTGCAAAAATCACATCATGTGTAGTGCTATACTGATGCAACAAATAGTAGAAACTGAAGAATGCAAAGGGTGCCTCACTAATGAACTTATATCTCTAGCGTGGACAGTGATAAGTGGACGTAATCTGAATATGAGTTCCGTATACAGTTGATTGCACATGAGAAAAGAAACAAAAAGAGCATATTGGTTAAGAAATGAAGGACTTACCCTTTTCATTCACAAATACATGCCCATTGAAGAACTCAGCAAACTCAACAACATCTTCTGGGCTCTTGAAGTTAAGGTAGAGACGAGAATATCTATGATTCTTTTGGCTGGAAATAAAAATTCAGTTAACCAACTGGAAAAAATATGGTGGCAAATAATTAAGTCGCTATTGTATCAACAACTTCTGGGCTCTTGAAGTTAAGGTAAAATCGGCTGGATAGATAAATTTTGTTAACCAATTGGACAAAAGAGGGTGGGAAACAAGAAATATACTATTGTTTACTTCCCACTGCTAGGTTCCAATAAGGAAGCCTTATACTTTGAGTAAAAGCAACTCAAAGACATCAAAATTTAAGGAAGAAACTACTACGCAAATCACCATAGCACAGGACTGGTAAATAAAAAGGCTGAATGCTACAAGGTAGTTTCGACTTCCAAGTGTTTCTGTTTCTTTTAAGAAATTGCTCCATAACAAGCACACTATAAGTGAATTCTGGCTCTTGTATCCAAAATAAGAGAAAGCAAAAAATGAACATTTTACAGTTTTAGTTGCCATAAAAAACCAGTGAGGCCAGCGACAAACTAAGGAAATGGAATTAACGGGTAGAAAGCATAGATAGTTGCATAACAAATAAGGCAACCTCTATTCTTCACTAATACTTAAGGTACAATCATTGACAAATTTGTACTCAAAAACAAAATTACAAGCACAGATCATAACTACGATTTAACACCCAACAGTTCATTCTGGTTGAACGTAAGATGGCAGGAACTGGAAACTGCAAGTGGCACCGCATTGTAAACTACAAGTCCACGGCTAGGGATAATGTGCTGCAAGATAGCAGCAACAATTTTAAGCATAACGTCTCAATTACGCAAATGAACATGCTGATTGCTAATAACGAAACAAACTACGTCACTTATACAAGCACACGAAATCTATGGGGGAAAACCAGAAACTGCTAGTCGCATAATTCCTATATTAAACAGACAAGGCCCCAATCCAGAACTAGAGCACTGAACCTCACAGATACGCCAACTACAAGTCTACAACTAGGAACAACATGATGCACTAGATTGCGTCAACAGTTTTATTTAAGCTAAGCATATCAATTACACAGATGAAACATGCATGCTAATAACAAAAAATAAACTAAATCACTTAAACAGCACACGAAATCTAAACGGAAACTGCCAGTCGCCTAGCACATGATTCTTAGGTTAACAGCCACGACCTCAATCCAGACCTAAAGAGCACCGAACCTCGCATGAAGGCCAACGCACGCCCAGGGGACTCGGGGAGCGAGGGAGAGAAAATGCTGACCTGGCATTACCGGGGCGGAAGCAGGCCCAGTCATACCGCCCAGCGAAGCGCGCGTCAACCTGGTCCACGACGGCCTGCTGCGCAATCGCCGGCGGCAGCCGCCTGAGCACCACCTTCGTGCGGTGCGCCGGGTCCTTCATGTGCGCGCGCGCCGCCAGCTCCAACTCCTCGGGTCCGAAATCCGCCGACGAACCGGGACCCACCACCACACCGCACCGGCACAAACCCTAGGGGCCGGGTCACATCGAGGCGGGGCGGGGCGGGGCGGGAGGGCAGACGGGCGCGAGATCTGAGGAAGGGTTAGGGTTTGGAGCGGGGCTGGGGTTGGGGAAGGAGGAGGTCTCTCGCTTTCGTCTGCTGCTTCTCCCCCCTCTCGCGAAGTCGCGTGCGACTCTTTTCGGTCTCTGGTTGGGGTTGGGGTTTGGGGTTGGGAGATGAGAAATTGGAAACTGTCGGAGATTAGGGGAGGTGGAAGAGGAGGACGACGACGAGAACGAAACGAAAAGAAAAGGCGACACGGGAGAAGAAGAAAAAAAGAGGAAAGGCGCAAGAAAAGATACGAGAAAAATATCAATCCTCACTCCAGATAATGTAGAATAGGTTGATGCGTCAAAAGAGAAAAGACTGCTATAGCATTTTGCAACAAGCCCCCCCACCCCCCCCACACACACACACACACACACACCCAGCTATATAGCGATGTGAATATGTGATGCATTTTTTGTTGGCAGTTTAGCTAAATAGCATAGCAGTCGAAGAAGGTTAACGAGTTAGAAAGTAAGCTTGCACTACTTTTCATCACATAACAAACTCAATCTATAAATCAGTGTTGACGATTAGGACATGAACTATGGTGGCATCACCGGTGCTGCCTCATGCCAACCAGCTAGACTTAAGAAAATGAGGCCACAATTTGAACTTGTTTCATCCAACGCCAAAATCTGAGGCTACCATCTTACCAGGGACCATACTCTCCCCTTGCCTGACTTTCTTCCAATCCTCCAGCTCCCTCTCTCTTTCCTTTTCCTCTCCTCTTTCCTTTTCCTCACATTTTCACTTTTCTGCTCGAAGAACCCATCTTCTGTTTAGGAACCACCTTGGCTCTGCGAGCTATACCTTTATGGCCATGGTGGCATCCGAGCCTAGTTGGCTCATGGGGTAGCACATTTGGGGTCACGTGTTAGCCATGCCCTTAGAAATCTTGACCCTGACCATTCACCTCAATACTTTCCTTAAAAGTTACGGCATGTGAGGTGATGTGGGCGTGTGGCTGCTTAGGCTGTAACTGGTGGCCCACATCAGGACTCAGCCCTTCGACAGACAATTATGAGTTCATGAATTTATGTTTCATCTAATTCTATTGAAATTCCTTATTTCTTGGTCATATATGCCATGTTTTTTTCTTCTTAAAATTGCTAAATCTTATAGCCCACTGTAGTTTTGTAGCTTTTGGAAGGTCGCCCCTATATACCATTAAGCTTGATATTTTAGATGACGGGTTAATAGAAGGCCAGCCCTAGGCGTCGCTCGACCTAACCCAAATTTCGACCGATCACCGCGCGTGTGGTGGTGTCCTACATAGGGGGTGCTAACCACGTCGGCCCCCGAGCATGGGTTGGGCCGAGGACCCCCCAAGCTTACAACCATTGGGCCACGCTTGCCAGGCCCCTCGATGTACTCAAGATGGAATCTTTCGAAGACCTAGCGCCTACCCCAAGACAAGATGTGATCCTCAGCATGTTTTATTAGGTGAAGCTGCACGACGCCCCATGTTGAGTGGGATCTTGAACCTCGAGTGGGATGTCCTGCCTCCAGCATGATGGAAGCCGCGATGCCCGACGTCGCCGTAGCCACCGCAATCTTGCCTTCGCCTCGAACCCTTGTGAGTAGTGCCTTGTATAGGAAGGTCTTCCTGGTGCCTCCCGGGCCATCGACAAAGAATACACCCCCATCACTGGCATCAACTGTTGTGAGTATCTCGTTGTATGCAAGCCTCTGCTTGGGGTTTAGCAAGGACGCTAAAGTAGTGTCGTTCGCGTCAACCTCTGAAAGGATCGATATGGTTGACTAGAGGGGGTGAATAGGCAACTATGAAATTTTAGTTTTTTTTAACAAATTAGGGTTAGCAACAAATAGGTTGTCTATATATGCAACTAGGTGAACAATTTATATGATGTTAGCAATGACAACAACACAAGCAAGCAAGATAAACAAGACGATAATAGCTTGCTCAAAGTAAAGGTAAGAGATAACCACAAGTGTATTCGGGGGAGACAAGGATGTGTTACCAAAGTTCCTTCCCTTTGAGAGGAAGTGCATCTCCGTTGGAGCGGTGTGGAGGCACAATGCTCCCCAAGAAGCCACTAGGGCCACCGTATTCTCCTCACGCCCTCACACAATCCGAGACGTCGTGATTCCACTAGTGGTGCTCTTGAAGGTGGCAATCGGACCTTTACAAACAAGGTTGGAGCTCTCTCCACAACTGAATTGGAGGCTCCCAACACCACCACGGAGCTTCACCATAATGGAATGTGGCTCCGAGGTGGCCTCTTCCGTCTAGGGTGCCCAAACACCCAAGAGTAACAAAATCCACACAAGAAAGTATGGGGGAATCAAATTTCCTTTGGTGAAAGTGTAGATCTAGGTCTCCTCCTTCAATCCCTAGCAAATCAACAAGTTTGAGTGGCTAGAGAGAGAGAGATCAGGCAAGAAAGCTTGACGGGAATCAATGGAGGAGAGAGAGAGGTAAGAGGTAAGAAGGTAGCTAGAAGAACCACCCCTTATATAGTGACCCCCCAATTCCAACTGTTACAACAATTTTTACACTGCAGCGGTACAACCGCTCATGCACCCGGTACAACCGGGATTCACGGGTATACTGCAGAAACCCTAATAGGCGGTACAATCGGTGGCGTGGGCGGTAGTACCGGTTGCCATAAGCAATCGGAACAATCGCTCCACTACTGCCTCAAAACAAAAAGAGAGTCACCCCCTATAGCGATAGTCGAGCGGTAGTTGCACCGGAACAACAGCCTGGCCCGAGTCCTGGTGGTAGCTAAGTCCCGAGCGGTAGAACCGCTCCGGGCACCGGTAGTACCGGTTAATAGAGAATAACCGGGACAACCGGGACACCACCGCCCAATAACCGCTCTACCATAGAAGCTGGACTGGTGGTTGGGCGGTACCAGGCCGGTGCAACCGCCATGTAAAAGCAGTCCCGGGTTTTCCCAGAGACGTGGTGGTACCATCGCCCAGGGGCAACGGTACTACCGTTGGGCCTGTACCTGGGAGCTGCAACCCCAGGGTATCACCCCCTAGGGCGGTGGTTGTGCTGGTAGAACCAAATAGGCGGGACAACCGCCTTGCCTAGCGGTACAACCGATGGGGGGTTAAAACCACTGTGTAGGAGGAAGTGAGGGCCTCTTTCTCCTCAAACGGGAGTTAACATTGGGTGGACATGAATGTGTACGTGCATTGATTCACCCAATACCTTCTGATGCGGATTCCCTCTTAATAGTACGGGATTCCTACGACCAAAGAAATAAACATGTCGGAACCACCGTCTTCGATCTTTTCCGTCCAGAGGGAATGCCTAATCGTCTTGAACCAAACGAGAGAGTACCTGAATAACTTGGCACACGATTAGAATATAAAGTGAGTTATCATCATCACCAAAACACCAAGGATGGAAAATGTCCTAACAATCTCCCCCTTTTTGGTGGATGATGACAAACACACGATTTGCATTTGGTGTCTATAAAATATAGACGAGGCTCCCCCTATATGTGTTGCTTTTGGAATGCAAAGTGCACACATAAGGATCAATGCTCCCCCTAGATTTTATAGACCAACCGATACGTACAAATGAGAAGATAGATGATAATCATACATATGTACGAAATAACCTGTAAGTAAATGAGACAAGATTGACGAATAAGAAAAGATAGAGGGATCACATGTCTCACACCATGCACTAAGCCTCCACACACAATAAGTTCACAAGCCAAAGCAAAGCAAATAGAAGTTCAACTCGAAGCAAATGAAACACACCCATGCAAATCCCAAGACCTAATAGAACTCTCTCCCCCTTTGGCATCAAGACACCAAAAAGGAAAAGAGCGATGTTAACGCCCCAGAGCTCAGTAGTCCTCGTCTGACTCCTCGGTCTCACGGGATCAACACCATCAGACTCCTAGGCATCCTCCATATAATCATCATTAGCAGCATCAACGGCGGCAGCGGAGGTGGAGGCAGCAAGCTGCCCAGAGGCCTCATCATCGGTCCACGTACTATGCTGATGGATCCACTTGTCCTTTGGGGTGATGCTACTCTTGGATCCACTATTCACTGGGATGTTGAAGTGCTTCATCACTGTAATCTGCATGCGCCGAGCATGCTTCTCATTCACATGTGCCTCATAAAGCTTCTTCTGAATGTGTCTCTGCAGGCAAAACGTCTTCTTCACCTTAGCGGTGAGCTTAGTCACCCAAGAGGGCTTGGCCCCGGGCTCAAGCTCAAAGCCATCATCGTCAGAGGTGGCATAAACATCCTCGAGCTCATCAGTAGGAAAGCGAGGCTCGGCATGTTTCTTCTTCTTGAGTTGCTTGACCTTGTGCACAGTGGGGTTAACCGGAGAAGAGAGAGTCTCTTCGGGCCTGCGAACAAGCACACCACGCCCCCGAATGTATAAGGGGGCAAGCTTCTCCTTAGCCATGGAGGTGGGATATGGTCGTGAGGACGGATGCCACCATTGCCAATGAGACCGGTATCATCATATCAGAGAGCATTGCAGAAGGCTCTCCATGGGACCAAAATAATCCAGGTTGTTCCTCTAATGATGAAGGTCAATGGTCCATTGCTTAGCATAGCAGTTTTTGTGATGCTCAAAAAGTTCATGCACGATCCTCATTTGCATCTCATTTCGTAACTGAACAGTGGTCCACCTAGGAGCAACGGGGACCTCATAGGGATTCCGAATACAGAACTTTTCCCAATTGGGTTGCTTCCATTTGTACATGGGCAAGGTCACACGTTGCTTGGCAGCAACAGACTTCTCACGGCGAGTTGGCTTGGTGGGAACCACAACTTCTTCTTCCATAGAGTCATCCGGGCACTTGCCCCTACGAGCATGCTTCTTGGACTTCGGACAAGGAGTAGAGCGAGAACCAAAGCCACTCGCAAAATCTTGCTTCATCCAAGGGCTTTGTGAAAATATCCGTTAGTTGCTCTTGAGTGTTGACGTAGATGATCTTGATCTCCCCATGCTTGATATGATCCCGGATGAAATGATGATGAATATCAATGTGCTTCATCTTTCTATGTAGCACCGGGTTGCGGGAGATCTTGATTGCACTTTCATTGTCACATAGAAGAGACACTTTGTCACAAGTGACACCGTAATCCTTTAAAGTTTGCCTCATCCATAGCAATTGTGCATAACAACTTGTGGCGGCTACATACTCGACCTCGATGGATGAGAGAGACACACAATTTTGCTTTTTCGAATACCAACTCACCAAAGAGTGACCAAGGAATTGGCACCCTCCGGAAAAGGAATTTGACTTACTATCCATAACATCTCCCGCCCAATCCGAGTCCGAATAACCCATGAGATCAAAGCTTGCTCCTTTGGGGTACCATAGGCCAAAGTTTGGGGTATGAGCCAAATATCGAAAGATTCGCTTGACCGCCACATAGTGACTTCCCTTAGGTGCGGCTTGGAACCTTGCACACATTCCCACACTCAACATAATATCCGGTCTAGATGCACAAAGGTAAAGTAAGGATCCAATCATGGAGCGATATAACTTTTGATCCACTGCTTTACCACTGGTGTCGTGGTTTTGTCACGGCAGATGCCTTAGTGAAAGGACTTATGTGTGGAGCCAACGCGACGTAGGTTAGATTGAAGGGGTTGATCGGGACGAAAGACACAAGGTTTACCTAGGTTCGGCCCCTCACAACGAGGTAAAAGCCTATGTCCTGCTTATGCTATATTGATTGTCTATCGATTACAAGGGAGCGGAATCACTTGACCTAGCTATCGATTGATTGTTTCCCGAGTTAACCCGGTGCAGGGTCTCGCCTTTATATACACAGGTCGAGGCCCCGAGCTTACAAGTGTCTAGGTCGGATCACACAACGTGACCGACTTGGGTTCTAAATCACCTTGCCTTGCTAGACAAGTCGCTAATGGGCGGCTCACACCTCCGGGTTACAACTCCCACTCCGGGTCTTGGGCCTTTAACAAGCCCGCCTTGTAAGCCGCCGCCCGTCTTCATATCTCATCTTCTTAGGCCCACTTAAGCCCTTTCTATTGAGTCACCAACAGTTAATGCGACCCCTCCTGGGCGGGTCACACCACGGGGTTATATTGTCACGCCCAATATGCGACCCTATCCAAGAGGAACTCGAAGGTTCCACCAAGGATAGACCTGCATATTGAAACGCTTTTGCAAGGTGGATATCATTACATCAACATTACATAATAGATGGGGATACATACAAGGCATACAAATGCCGCAAGAATACATCAATACATCATACATAAGATCAACATCCGACTACGGATGAATCACAAACAGAAACTCAAACGACATCCACCCTGCTAGCCCAGGCTGCCGACCTGGAACCTATCCCCTGATCGAAGAAGAAGCAGAAGACGAACTCCAAAACAAATAACATCGCTCTCGCGTCATGATCATCGCAAAACCTGTACCTGCAACCGGTGTTGGCGGCGACAAGTGGCGGCGGGGAAGGGGTTCGGTGTGGGAACCGAGGAGGGTGGCGGCGGGACAGAGGTAGGGGTAGGTTTAGACTAGGGTTTGTCCAAAAATGGACTAGGGTGTTTAAATAGGCAGGGAGGCCTAGGGTTAGGGGGTTTGAGGCCGATTCGGAGCCTCCGATCATGATCCGAAGGATCCGATTGCGAGGGGGGGTTAGGCAGGTCTAGGTGGGCTGCAGGGGGGCTGTGGTGGAGGGGAGCGGGGCTGCAAAGAGAGAGGGGTTTTACGGTTACCCGGTTAACCGTTGGGGCATCAAACGACCTCCAAATGGAACAAAATTTGACGGGCGGTCTGTCGGTGCTATACCAAGGCCACTCGACAAATCTCGGCCCATTCCGAGAACGTTTTTCTCCCGCTCATGAAACAAGGTCTGAGAGGTGCGACGGGCGCGTGCGAGTGTGTCTGTGCTTAGAACGGACAACGGAGAGAACTGGGAGGACCCGGACGGATGCAAGTTTTGAAAAAACATGCAGATGATGACATGGCAAAATGCAACACGCAAACAAATGACATGGCAACAACAACGAATAACTGGCAGACACCTGGCGCATCGGATCCGGGGCGTTACAACACTCCTCCACTAACAAGAGATCTCGTCCCAAGATCTTAGGACCGAGACGGAAGGAAAAAGGGATGAGTTGAAATAAGAACAAAACAGTGAGGATGAACAAAGTCAAGAACATTCGAGTAGGAAAGAGGAATGTTGAATGTGACAAGAAGCAAAAGCTCAAGGAATAAGGCTGAATTTGAAACCACTCCGGTTAGGACAAGATAGAAAAGGAATAATAACGAAGGGATTTATGCAGCACTCGGGCTGAACAAGGAAAGAATAGAACATGAACTTGAGAAATGGAACGATACTTGACTTGAGGAACAACACGAAACCTCCGGAAGACTTGAAAGAGTGGAATGAGAATAACGGGGAAGAAGATGACAACTTCTACCATGAATGAAATAGAGAGCATCCTTAGAAGGAAACATTGAAAGGAGTTGTTGGAAATTCAACAACAAAAGAATAAGCTTGTTGTGGACTTAAGGATAACATCTCAAAATTATGAGGTGGTAACCTACCACAAGCGGAAAAGATTGAAAAGCTGAGAAGAACGAGGAAATGCAAAACTCCACTTCAGAAGAATATGGAGAATTAATTGCACTTTGAGAAGCAAGAAGAAGATACTTGAGCTACGCCTACAAGAATCTTGATGAACACTTGAGAATGAATTAAATCACGACGAGCCACCGTGATGAACTCCGGTAACAAAAGAATGACGAGATAAAATTGAAGGATGAAAGGGATAAGATTAAATCTTTGCAATGATTTGGATGGAGGTTCGCGACGAAATCGGCGAGAAGCTTAGAACTCCGGAAAAGAAAAGATGAAAATACTTTGAACCGAGAATGTGATAAGATGAACAAACTCCGAAAAGAAGAGATTAATCCACTTGAAGAAATAAGAATAAGAATTATGTTATGTGTATCCTCCATCAATTAAATTGATGAGAAACAATGGATTTGCATACTACTTATTCTCGTTGGAAAGATTAAGGGGGGGGGTATAGCGCAAAACTTGAGAAATGTCTTCGTGAACCACCGGTAGGGCTGGAAAGAACGAATGAATTGATATGATAACAACAGAAAGAATCTTGAACGAGCCACCGTAGGAATTGAAACGAATGACGAAAAGAGAATGAATCACCGGAAAGAATTAGAAAAGCACGAAGATACTTGAGGGAATCTAGAGACAAGAGAACGAAGAGATCGCAAACTGATTAAAGAGCAAAGCACCGGAAGAATATGGAGACGAACGAAAAGGCATGAATATAGATTAATCGGAGAACGGATTTGAAAACTTAGAACAAAGAAATATTCTGAAATGGAGGCCTCCGGATAATTGAGATGGAAAACAACTCCTGAAATACTCCGGATGGGTGAAAAGATTTGCACGACTAGAAACAATATGAGCGGATAACATCAAGCTAGTGACATGAATCTTCGGGAGAACAGACAAGATTTAAGAGAAACTCTTCTTCGGTCTTCAAATGTTGAGAATGACGACGAGAAATAACACCAAAATTGTTGAGATACTCCGGGAGAATGAAAGCAAAGAGGTTGAGCCAACGATGAAAATAATTTGGAATCGATCTTGAAAGGCATCTGACTGATGAAATTCATTCTTACGTCAACTTCGAAAAGAATTTGAGAATAACTCCGGGAAAAATTAGAAGAGTCAGGCAAGATCCTGGGAAAAGACCTGTGGGTTAGGGCCCACTAAAAAGAAAACACCGTTGAAAAAGGATTGAAGGAGAGACTATGCACCGGAACGATTGAAATATTTGAATGAGGTGATAACCTCGAATTAATTCAAACACAGACGAATCTCCTGAGATGTCTTCATCACTCCGGAATGATTAACTGACGAGAGGGGAACGAGCAACAGGAAGCATTTGAGCCGAGGAAAGAATATAATCACTACTGAAAATTGGAATTTGAATCCACCGGAGAAGAAAAGAGATGAAGAGTGTCAAACGAGACGAGAATTCACCGGTTGAAATAACTGAGGGAAGACTGGAGAGGCTCCGCACGAATGAAATTGATGCTCGAAAGAGACTCAGGCTCCGGGAAGAAGAGGGTGGGAGGGCGGGAAAACAAAGGAAACTTGGAAGGGAGAACCGACGAATAGCGTGAAGAGAAAACACCGGTTGAAATATTTGAGGAAAGAATGCAAAAGCTTCGCACGAGTAGGATGGATACTCGATTAAGGACTCCGGTTCCGAGAAGAAGAAGGGTGGGCGGGTGGGAAAAACAAGGACAACTTCGGATGGGAAACAACGTCGGTTGAGAAAGCACTGAGGACTGGTCTTGCAAAAGATGACGAGGATCGAAACCACTCGAAGAGAAATGTGCCGGATTGAAAAGAGGATGGACAACGAACAAAAACTAACCGCGTGATCCTAAGGAAAATTTGAAGGGGAAGAGGAGTAATTCAAAACACCTACGTTAAGATTTCTCACCAGAGCGACGAAGGGGCTGAGGAGTAAAAAGAATTCCTACTCTCCGATATAACTAGACTCCAAAAAAGTTTTCTTCCAGACTCGACAATGGCCAAACTATATGATCAATCAAGGGGCTCCTAGGGTCGGTCGAGGCTCTGATACCAACTTGTCACGCCCAATATGCGACCCTATCCAAGAGGAACTCGAAGGTTCCACCAAGGATAGACCCGCATATTGAAACGCTTTTGCAAGGTGGATATCATTACATCAACATTACATAATAGATGGGGATACATACAAGGCATACAAATGCCGCAAGAATACATCAATACATCATACATAAGATCAACATCCGACTACGGATGAATCACAAACAGAAACTCAAACGACATCCACCCTGCTAGCCCAGGCTGCCGACCTGGAACCTATCCCCTGATCGAAGAAGAAGCAGAAGATGAACTCCAAAACAAATAACATCACTCTCGCGTCATGATCATCGCAAAACCTGTACCTGCAACTGGTGTTGGCGGCGACAAGTGGCGGCGGGGAAGGGGTTCGGTGCAGGAACCGAGGAGGGTGGTGGCGGGACAGAGGTAGGGGAAGGTTTAGGGGTAGGTTTAGGGGTAGGTTTAGACTAGGGTTTGTCCAAAAATGGACTAGGGGTGTTTAAATAGGCAGGGAGGCCTAGGGTTAGGGGGGTTTGAGGCCGATTCGGAGCCTCCGATCGTGATCCAACGAATCCGATCGTGAGGGGGGTTAGGTAGGTCTAGGTGGGCTGCAGGGGGGCTGTGGTGGAGGGGAGCGGGGCTGTAAAGAGGGAGGGGTTTTACGGTTACCCGGTTAACCGTTGGGGCATCAAACGACCTCCAAATGGAACGAAATTTGACGGGCGGTCTGTCGGTGCTATACCAAGGCCACTCGGCAAATCTCGGCCCATTCCGAGAACGTTTTTCTCCCGCTCACGAAACAAGGTCTGAGAGGTGCGACGGGCGCGTGCGAGTGTGTCTGTGCTCAGAACGGACAACGGAGAGAACTGGGAGGACCCGGACGGATGCAAGTTTTGAAAAAACATGCAGATGATGACATGGCAAAATGCAACACGCAAACAAATGACATGGCAACAACGATGAATAACTGGCAGACACCTGGCGCATCGGATCCGGGGCGTTACATATATCCCCAACATTAGGCCCCAGATTGATTTGAACTTGTTCATATCAATCTTCACTTCTCTGGTTGGCGAGTCTTCTTTGATTCCTTCCAACGCTTAACTTCGAATGAATCCTTGCAACCCTCCATGACGTCACATGAATTAAATCATCAGAACTGTAGTCAGAGTCTTCAGATGAGGAAACAACCTTTGGCTTCAAACCATAGGATCAACCATAGTTGGGACCATAGATATCTCTCTTCTCAGATAGCTAGAACTCATGTGTATCGAGCCTCTCAAGTATGTCAGCCGGATCAAGATCCTTAAAGTCAGGATGTTCTTGGATCATCAGCGATAGGGTGTCAAATGAGATACGTCAAGTGACCTCAATAGCTTCTTCACGACTTCATACTTAGTGATCTCAGTGGCGCCAAGTGCAGGAAGCTCATTTGTGATATCAGTACGACGGTCGAAAGTGAGCTGGACATTCTCATTGTCAAGCGTCTTGAAGCGGTTGAAGAGATTGCGAAGCACATCGATTCTTGATTCTCTCTGAGTTGAGACGCCTTCGTTGTCCTTGGACAACCAGTCCCAAACAAGCTTCACAGATTTCTGTGCACCCACACGGCCATACTACCCTTTGGTTAGATGAACACAGATGATGTTCTTGGCAGTTGAATCCAGTTACGCGAACCTCTTGACATCAACAGCGGTGACACCTTCACCGACTTTGGGAGCGCCGGTCTTGATGACATACCAGAGGTCGTTGTCAATGGCTTCAAGATGCATTCGCATCTTATTCTTCCAGTCGGGGTAATCAGTGCCATCAAAGATGGGGCATGATACGTCCATTTTGCATCATGTTTTCCTACTATTATTTATAAAAAAAATTATGCATAATAATGCTTTATGGATTAATTCTATTGCCTTTTCTATCATAATATGCAAGGTTTACACAAAGAGGGAGAATGCCGGCAGCTGGAATTCTGGACCTGAAAAAGCTATGTCAAAGTCACCTATTCTGCACATCTCCAAATGAGCTGAAAATTTACGGAGAATTGTTTTGGAATATATGAAAAATAATGGAGCAAATAACTACTTGAGGGGGCCCATCAGGTGGGCACAACCCACCTGGGTGCGCCAAGCACCCCAGGCGCTCCCTAGTGGGTTGTGCTCAGCCCGGCCCA
This sequence comes from Triticum aestivum, assembly GCF_018294505.1. NCBI lineage: Eukaryota > Viridiplantae > Streptophyta > Magnoliopsida > Poales > Poaceae > Triticum > Triticum aestivum. The sequence goes on from NC_057799.1 coordinate 395,827,884, forward strand.
CCTCCGGTGCCCATCTTCTAGTATATAGGTCATTTTGATGTAGAAAAAAAATAAGGGGTGGACTTTCGGGACGGAGGGCCGCCGTCTCGAGGTGGAACTTGGGCAGGAGCACTTTTGCCCTTCGGTGGAGCGATTCCGTCGGGGGAACTTCCCTCCCGGAGGGGGAAATCATCGTCATCATCATCACCAACAACCCTCTCATCTTTGGGAGGCCAATCTTCATCAACATCTTCAACAACACCACCTCCTCTCAAACCCTAGTTCATTTCTTGTGTTCAATCTTTGTACCAGAACATCAGATTGGTACCTGTGTGTGACTAGTAGTGTTGATTACATCTTGTAATTGATTACTATATGGTTATTTGGTGGAATATTATATGTTCAGATCCATTATGCTATTTAATACCCCTCTGATCTTGAGATGATTATCATTTGTGAGTAGTTACTTTTCTTCTTGAGGTCACGGGAGAAATCTTTTTGCAAGTAATCATGTGAACTTGATATGTGTTTGATATTTTAATGATATGTATGTTGTGATTCCCTTAGTGGTGTCATGTGAAGATCGACTACATGGTACTTCACCATATTTGGGCCTAAGGGAATGCATTGTGGCGTAGTTATTAGATGATGGGTTGCTAGAATGACAGAAGCTTAAACCCTACTTTATGCGCTACTTCGTAAGGGACTGATTTGGATCCAAAAGTATAATGCTATGGTTAGATTTTATCTTAATACTTTTCTCGTAGTTGCGGATGCTTGCGAGGGGGTTAATCATAAGTAGGAGGTTTGTTAAAGTAAGAACAACACCTAAGAACTAGTCCACCCACATATCAAATTATCAAAGTAGTGAACACGAATCAAACCAACATGATGAAAGTGACTAGATGAAATTCCCGTGTACCCTCGAGAACACTTTGTTTATTATAAAAGACCGTTTTGGCCTGTCCTTTGCCACAAATGGATTGGACTACCTTGATGCACTTTATTTACCATTACCCTTACTTGCTCATTAGAAATTACCTTGCTATCAAACTACTCGTTACCGACAATTTCAGTGCTTGCAGAAATTACCTTGCTGAAAACCACTTGTCATTTCCTTCTGCTCCTTGTTGGGTTTGACACTCTTATCGAAAGGACTATGATTGATCCCTTGTACTTGTGGGTCATCAAGGCTCTTTTCTGGCACTGTTGCCGGGGAGTGAAGCGCTCTTGGTAAGTGAAAATTGGTAATGAAAAATTATTACTGCGTAGTGAAATTTATTGTCACTTGTTACTTTGGAGAACCATCCTTTGAGGGGTTTGTTCAGGGTATCTTCACCTGGAACGGAACCACAATTACTTGCCCCTAAACCTACTGCACCTACTTAAAATATTTATTATGAAATTCCTTCGGGTATGATGGAACAACTTCTAGCTAATCCTTATGCAGGAGATGGAACTGAACATCCTGATATGCACTTGATATATGTGGATGAAATTTGTGGATTATTTAAGCTTGCAGGTTTATCCGTAGACGAAACTAAGAAGAAGGTTTTCCATTTATCTTTGAAGGGAACAACATTGACATGGTATAGGCTATGCGATGATATTGGATTTTGGAATTGGAATCGACTGAAATTGGAATTTCATCAAAAAAATTATCCTATGCATCTAGTTCATCATGATCGGAATTACATATATTATTTTTGGCCTCGTGAAGGATAAAGTATCGCTCTAGCTTGGGGTAGGCTTAAGTCAATGTTATATTCATGCTCCAATCATGAGCTCTCGAGAGAAATTATCATTCAGAACTTTTATGCTCGGCTTTCTCGTGATGATCAATCCATGCTCGATACTTCTTGTACTGGTTCTTTTATGAAGAAGACTATTGAATTCAGGTGGGATCTTTTAGAAATAATTAAACGCAACTCTGAAGATTGGGAACTCGACGAAGGTAAAGAGTAAGGTATTAAGCTTGAGTTTGATTGTGTTAAATCTTTTATGAATACCGATGCATTTCAAAAGTTTAGCACTAAATATGGACTTGACTTTGAGATAGTAGCCTCCTTTTGTGAATCATTTGCTACTCATGTTGATCTCCCTAAGGATAAGTGGTTTAAATATCATCCCCCTATTAAAGAAGAAATTAAAGAACCGGTCGTAGTTAAAGATGAAACTATTATTTACATTGTTGATCCAGTTGTGCCTACTGCTTATATTGAAAAACCACTCTTCCCTGTTAGGATAAAGGAACATGCTAAAGTTTCAACTGTGGTTCTCAAAAGTAACATTAGAGAACCTAAACCTGTTGAACAAATCAAAGTAGAACCTAGTGTTGCTATGGTTAAAGATCTGTTGGTGGAAAATATTAATGGGCGTGTTATTTATTTCTATGATGAAGCATCTAGAATTGCGAACCCCGATGAGAAAGATAAACATAGACCTGTTGTTGGCAGGCATGTTGTCTCAGTCAAAATAGGGGATCATTGTTATCATGGTTTATGTGATTTAGGTGCTAGTGTGAGTGCTATTCCTTTTACCTTATACCAAGAAATTATGAATGACATAGCACCCGCTGAAATAGAAGATATAGGTGTTACTATTGAACTTGCTAATAGAGACACCATCACACCACTGGGGATTGTTAGAGATGTTGAAGTCTTGTGTGAAAAAATAAAATATCCTACTGTTTTCTAGTTCTTGGTTCCCCACAAGATGACTTTTGTCCCATTATCTTTGGTAGACCTTTCTTGAACACTGTCAATGCTACTATAGATTGTCATAAACAAACTGTCGGTGTTAGCTTTGGTGATGAGCTTCATGAATTTAATTTCTCCATGTTTAATAGACAACCTCATAAGAAAGAATTACCTAGTAAGGATGAAATAATTAATCTTGCTTCTATTGTCGTGCCTCCTACTGATCCACTAGAACAATATTTGCTAGACCATGATAACGATATGCATATGCATGAAAGAAATGAAATAGATAAAATCTTCTTTGAACAACGACCTCTGCTTAAACACAATTTGCCTATTGAAACTCTAGGAGGTCCTCCTCCACCTAAAGGTGATCATGTGTTTGAATTAAAACAATTGCCTAACACTTTGAAATATGCTTATCTGGATGAGAAAAAGATATATCATGTTATTATTAGTGCTAACCTTTCAGAACATGAAGAAGAAATATTATTGAAATTTTTGAAGAAGCACCGAGCTGCTATTGGATACTCTTGATGATCTTAAGGGCATTAGTCCCACTCTCTGTCAGCACAAGATTAATTAATATGGAACCTGATGCTAAACCCGTTGTTGACCATCAACGACGTTTGAATCCTAAGATGAAAGAAGTGGTAAGAACTGAAATACTAAAACTTTTTGAAGTAGGTATAATCTATCCCATAGCTGATAGTAGATGGGTAAGTCCTGCTCATTGTGTCCCTAAGAAGGGAGGTATTATTGTTGTTCCTAATGATAAAAATGAACTTATTCCACAAAGAATTGTCACTGGCTATAGAATGGTAATTGATTTCAGAAAATTAAATAAAGCAACTAGAAAAGATCATTACCCTTTGCCTTTTATTGATCAAATGTTAGAAAGACTATCTAAGCACACACACTTTTGTTTTCTTAATGGATATTCTGGTTTTTATCAAATACCTGTTTCACAACCCGACCAAGAGAAAACCACCTTTACTTGTCCTTTTGGAACTTATGCTTATGGACGTATGCCTTTTGGTTTATGCAACGCACCTGCTACCTTTCAAAGATGCATGACTGCTATATTCTCTGATTTTTGTGAAAAGATTGTTGAGGTTTTCATGGATGATTTTTTCGTTTAAGGAACTTCTTTTGATGATTGCTTAAGCAACCTTGATCGAGTTTTGCAGAGATGTGAGCAAACTAATCTTGTCTTAAATTGGGAGAAGTGCCACTTTATGGTTAATGAAGATATTGTCTTGGGACATAAAATTTCTGAACAAGGTATTGAGGTTGATAAAGCTAAAGTTGATGCAATTGAGAAAATGCCATGTCCTAAGGATATCAAACGTATTCGTAGCTCCTAGGTCATGCTGGTTTCTATATGAGGTTTATTAAAGACTTCTCTAAAATCACTAGGCCTCTTACAAATATTTTACAAAAGGATGTTCCGTTCTTTTATGATGATTGTGTTGAAGCCTTTGAAACACTTAAGAAAGCCTTAACTTCTGCACCTATTGTTCAACCACCTGATTGGAACTTGTCTTTTAAAATTATGTGTGATGCTAGTGATTATGTTGTTGGTGTTGTTCTAGGACAAAGAGTTGATAAGAAATTATGCTACTACTGAAAAAGAATTTTTAGCAGTTGTGTTTGCTTGTGATAAATACAGATCTTATATTGTTGATTCCAAAGTAATTGTTCACACTGATCATGCTGCTATAAAATATCTTATGGAAAAGAAAGATGCTAAACCTAGACTCATTAGGTGAGTTCTCTTGTTACAAGAGTTTGATTTACATATTACTGATAGGAAAGGAGATGAGAACCCCATAGCTAATAACTTGTCTAGGTTAGAAAATATTCTTGATGACCCACTACCTATTGACGACAGTTTTCCTGATGAACAATTAGCTACAATAAATGTTTCTCATAACGCTCCTTGGTATGCTGCCTATGCTAATTATATTGTTGCTAAATACATACCACCTAGTTTCACATACCAACAAAAGAAGAAAAAAAATCTTCTATGATTTAAGACATCACTTTTGGGATGACCCACATCTTTATAAAGAAGGAGTAGATGGTATTGTTAGACGTTGTATACCTGAGCATGAACAGGGACAAATCCTACGAAAATGTCATTCCGAAGCTTATGGAGGACAACGTGCGGGAGATAGAACTGCTCACAAGGTATTGCAATCTGATTTTTATTGGCCTACTCTCTTCAAGGATGCCCGTAAGTTTGTTTTATCTTGTGATGAATGTCAAAGGATTGGCAATATCGGTAAGCGTCAGGAAATGCCTATGAATTATTCACTTGCTGTTGAGCCATTTGATGTTTGGGGTTTTGATTATATGGGACCTTTTCCTTCCTCTGATGGGTATACTCAAATTTTGGTTGCTGTTGATTATGTTACTAAGTAGGTAGAAGCTACTCCAACTAGTAGTGCTAATCATAACACTTCCATTAAAATGCTTAAAGAAGTTATTTTCCCAAGGTTTGGAGTCCCTAGATATTTAATGACTGATGGTGGTTCACACTTTATTCATGGTGCTTTCCATAAAATGCTTGCTAAATATGATGCCAACCATAGAATTGCATCACCCTATCATCCTTAATCTAGTGGTCAAGTTGAACTTAGCAATAGAGAAATAAAATTAATATTACAAAAGACTGTCAATAGGTCCCGAAAGAATTGATCTAAGAAGTTGGATGATGCACTTTGGGCCTAGAGAACTACTTATAAAAATCCTATGGGTATGTCTCCTTGTAAAATGGTTTATGGAAAAGCTTGTCATTTGCCTCTTGAGTTAGAACATAAAGCATATTGGAAAATTAAAGAACTCAACTATGATTTCAAACTCGCCGGAGAAAAGAGGTTATTTGATATTAGCCCGCTAGATGAATGGAGAATTATTACCTCTTGAGCTTGCGTTGGTTTTTCCCTTGAAGAGGAAAGGGTGATGCAGCAAAGTAGAGTAAGTATTTCCCTCAGCTTTTGAGAACCAAGGTATCAATCCAGTAGGAGATAAAACGCAAGCCATCGAATACCTACTCAAACAAACACCAACTTGCACCCAACGCGACAAAGGGGTTGTCAATCCCTTCACGGTTATTTGCAACATGAGATCTGATAGAGATGGATAAACGGTAAAGTAATATTTTTGGTATTTTTGGTTTATGGGACGGAAAGTAAAAGATTGCAAAGAAAGTAAATAGGAAACTGAAATTGTAGATCGGAAACTTATATGATAGAAAATAGACCCGGGGCCATAGGTTTCACTAGAGGCTTCTCTCAAGATAGAAATTATTATGGTGGGTGAACAAATTACTGCCGAGCAATTGATAGAAAAGTGCAAAGTTATGACGATATCTAAGGCAATGATCATGAATATAGGCATCACGTTCGTATCAAGTAGACCGACTCCTGCCTGCATCTACTGCTATTACTCCACACATCGACCGACTCTTGCCTGCATCTAGAGTATTAAGTTCATAAGAACAGAGTAACGCATTAAGTAAGATGACATGATGTAGCGGGATAAACTCAAGCAATATGATGAAAACCCCATCTTGTTATCCTCGATGGCAACAATACAATACGTGCCTTGCTGCCCCTACTGTCATTGGGAAAGGACACCACAAGATTGAACCCAAAGCTAAGAACTTCTCCCATTGCAAGAAAAAACAATCTAGCTAGTTGGCCAAACCAAATCGATAGTTCGAAGAGACTTGCAAAGATATCAAATCATGCATATAAGAATTCAGAGAAGATTCAAATAATATTCATAGGTAAGCTGATCATAAATCCACAATTCATCGGATCTCGGCAAACACACCGCAAAAGAGTATTACATCGAATAGATCTCCAAGAACATCAAGGAGAACTTTGTATTGAGAATCAAAGAGAGAGAGAAGAAGCCATCTAGCTACTAGCTATGGACCCATAGGTCTGTGGTAAACTACTCATGCTTCATCGGAGAGGCAATGATGTTGATGTAGAAGCCCTCCGTGATCGAATCCCCCTCCGACAGGGCGTCGAAAAAGGCCCCTAGATGGAATCTCACGGGTACAGAAGGTTGCGGTGGTGGAAAAGTGGTTTCGTGGCTCCCCTAGAAGTTTTTGGGATATTTGAGAATATATAGGAGGAAGATCTAGGTCAGGGGGTCATCGAGGGGCCCACAAGGTTGGGGGGCGCGCCCTACCCCCTGGGCGCGCCCTCCACCCTTGTCGCCGCCTCATGGCTCTTCTGACTTGCACTCCAAGTCTCCTGGGTGTCTTCTGGTCCAAGAAAAATCATCGCGAAAGTTTCATTCCGTTTGGACTCCATTTGGTATTCCTTTTCTGCGAAACTCTAAAACAAGGAAAAAAGCAGGAACTGGCATTGGGCTCTAGGTTAATAGGTTAGTCCCAAAATCATATAAAATAGCATATTAATGCATATAAAACAACCAAAACAGATAATATAATAGCATGGAACAATAAAAAATTATGGGTTTTTTATTTCTGTGCCCCTGGTTCCTTAGGTCTAGTCATTCATCCCCACTCTGTTAACTTTTGCTCACTTTTCCCCACTCCCTTGCCCGAAACCCTCAGAACAGGTTATAGCGGATGTTGTCATCGGGTCAATGCCTTTGACCGTTAACTCTGACGAGTGGGACCGCGTAGGGCCGAGTACACCTTTGACCGTTACCCATATAGTTGTTTCGTATGCTGACCGTACATGTATTCATATACGTGGGCGCATGCAACGGACCGCAGTCGTGGGGTAGCACGTGTCCATGGGACATGCCTGAAACGTCCCATCGTATAAAGAGGGGCAACCACCACCATTGCCCCCTACCATTTCCCCCCAAATCCCCTCCCTGCCGCATCGTCTTCCTCTCCCCCACCGGCGTCGTCTCGCTCTCCTCCACTGCCTCGACCGCACCGTCTTGCTCTCCCCCACCGCATCCTCTTCCTCACCTTCATCGCCTCCATCTGCCCGGAGATGGCCGAAGCCCGTGGCGACACCGGCGCAGCGGCCGGAGATGTGGTCGAGCTGCAGGGCGCGGTGACCGCGGATGTCTGCGGCGTCCACGGCGGTGCGGGGAAACTCGCAATCGCAGCGGATGTGGAGAAGGAGGTGGCAGGCTCCGCCTCAGCGCTGCAGAAGGTGACGGCGTCGAGCGGCGCAGTCAATCCCGATACCCCCGATGCGCAGCCTAGCGAGGAGCAGGAGGTATTTGCACTTGCTTTGCTTTAGGATATTAGCTTGTAGAGTTAGTTGGATTGGTTAGATTGTGGATTCATACCGTAGTTCAGATGGTTAGAGTAGTTGGTTTGACGGATGGGCCGGGGTTTTCTGTATTGGCGGGATGGGGGTTTTTGTACTAGGGTTTGTTGGATAAATTCGTTGCAAAAATTCTAGATAGATCTGTTTATTAGATGTGCTTCAATGCTTCACAGATGTATGCTTATTAGATTTGTTTTTAATGCTCACAGATCGGGGTTTTTAATTCTACAGACATGTATGCTTATTAGATTGGGTCCCTATTAGATTTGTTTTTGAATGCTACTCAGATTGGGGTTTTAAATGTCATATGCCCAAATGGAATCCATTGATTAAGAAGTTATTTGATTCATTAGTATATAAATTTGTCCACAATATGTAGTTATATTAGCTCTGTTGTTCAATGTGTGTGCATGACCAATGATCAATGTGTTATTTGAATGTCATATTAAGGTTTTGAATGTCATATGTAGTTATATTAGATTTGTTTTTGAATGCTACTCAGGTTGGGGTTTTGAATGTCATATTGGGAGTATATTAGCCCTATGATCAATGTGTCATGTGTGCATATCTAAATTTTCAATTGGCTACTAGCACTACTGCAGGATGCTGCTAACGCGGCACTACGATCAGAGACCCTTCGACGAAACTGTGTGCGATGCCATAATCGCAAACGGTGGTGTAAAAAAACCGTCAAAAAAGGTGCAAAACGTTTGCGATGGAGGATGCATCAAACACGGTTCAGATTTCAGTTGTGTGTGCGATGCAGGGCATACAGTTCATCTCAATTAACTGTTTGCGATGAGGACAAACAAAAGAAACGGGCAGCCAGATGAAGTTGTGTGCGATGTACATCATACGGTTCGCTCGGATGAATTGTTTGTGATTAGACAACACAAAAGAAATGGTCGGCAAGATCAAAGGCGTGTGCGATATACGGCATGCGGTTCACTCAGATGAACTGTTTGCGTTGAGATATGAGAACAGAAACGGTTCAAATGAACAAGATGTGTGTGATATGAGGCAAACAGGACTATAATAAGAAACGTGTGCGAAGACCGATAAGAACACATATGATTACTTCTAACAAGCCGCGTGTGTTGTGAGCAAACGATTGCTGGTATACAATTGTGAGTGATTGATGAAAACATCATTGACGGGTTCCATTGTTTAGTTCGTGTGCGATGTGATTTTCTTTGTCCGCACACCATCTACGCTCTGTCTACAGAGCATCAACATATATACTTAAAAAGACAGCATTGCATAACCAAATTAAGCATACAATTACACAAGTGACTACACACATAACATTTGCACACACCAAAGTAAGCAATTACATGCATACTAAAGTAGGAGAAATGAGGATCTAATCATCTACTTATTGTTGCGACGACGCTTGCCATTGCTCTGCTTCCGGCTGGATCCCTGGCCGTTTCGGGGAAGGAGGCACTTCCTCATGTCAACGATCCGCCTGTACATGTCGTAGCTCGTGTACGCCTCTTTGGCCGTGTAAACGACATGAGCTTTGTTGAGTTTCTCCATCCAGGCCGAGTGCCAGGCATGCTTGTCCTTGTTGCATGAATCCTTCATGTCTCTGTAGTAGGGGTCGATGATGGCCTCGGCGAGGTGAACCAGTGAGTCCTTCTCATGCTCCTTGCTGCCCCAGATCTTGTATTGGCCCAGGATGTCGACAAGATTCTGGCAGGCGATGCCCGAACTCTCGAGCGCCTTTACATTGTTGGTGATTTCCACAATAGCGAACATGTAGTGGGGGCTGTCGACAAACCTGGCGAAACGCTCGCAAGGTCTTGTGGCCAGGTAGTAGTGGTAGATGAGGACGTGGTGGCGCACGCACATCTGGGCGACGACGGCCTTGGGATGAGACCCGGCACGAGCGCGGGTGTACTCGAGATCGAACCTGACCACCTTGTACTTCTCCTCGGCAAGCAACAACTCTGTGATGTGGATGGAGTGCTCCACCTAGACCGGATTGTTGGTGTACACCACCGAGAGGTCCATGAACCTTCTATGGGTGTTCACCACGGTACGCATGGTGAACTGCTGCTCGTCGTCGGCAGCCGCTCGGAGCACCATTGGAGCCACGCAGGATACCCTCTAAGAATTTCTCGTTGGGTGTGCTTCTTGCAATGGTGGGGCGCGGTCGAAAGGTTGAAGAGACACAAGGTTAGGTTAAATGGGCGCTGTAATAAATGGGGGCCGGCCGGCCTGTAATCGTCACGTCTGGTCACGACGTTCATAACGGAGGATTCCAGAATCCAGTGCACGCTTGACAACACCGCACCCCACGCGTGGGCTAGAAGAGGCGCCAAATGTATCGTCGGTGAGCCTGTTCCCGCGCTACCGCGCTGTTTACCGCGCAAGCTTCCCGCCCGGCTAGTTTGGCCAGGCGTCGGCTAGAAGAGGGACAAATCGTGGGTGTTTATTGGCAAAAAGCTTTGTAAAACCAAAGTGTGTGGAATGACTTCGGTCACAAGTTTACCCTCGGGTGATGAGGTCAAAGTTACACAGAAGGGTGATGATGGACACTCGAGTGCGATAATTAATTCTGTGCTCTACAGTGCCCACGGTGGAAGAAACCAACTGTATGCAATATGTCGAAGATCGCAATCGAGTTAGCTATACAGATCGTGTGCTGTGAGATCGACAAGGTAAACTGATTCGAGAATGGTTAATAAAATCTAAGACCATTGCATATTAAGGTCCAAATAGTGCTAGCAATATACGAGTCTCATACGATGCCATTCCAACGATTGTACCACAAAAGCTTGAAATGTTACAAGGTTCAAATTCCAGAGTTATATGGCTCAAATTCGAAGATTACAAGGTTCAAACTGATATTAGAAATGAAATTCAGCTCATCCGCTGCAAACGCTCGCGCTGATCCGCTGAACATGGATATCAGAGAGGTTCAAACTAATATCACCGCTTCTAAGTCTAGCTTCGAAACCTCACAATTTTTGCAAAGGGGTCAGCCACTGAGAAGTCATGTATGGGGTTGACACGATGACTTCCGATTATCATCTGAAGTTCCAAAATGAAATTCAGCATTTTTGGAGCCTACTCCATTCTGCCGCAGGCGCCGACGCTGATCAACAAACCATTCATTTTTGTGAAATAAATGTAGGGCAAACCTCATTGCCTTCAGCACCCTTGCTCTGAGAACAAAGAACCTGGCGAATATAATCTCCGGTAAGGTCCCTCGGTAGGAGTTCAAAGTAATTTCTGAGAGATGCAGATCTAGGCATTCGACGTGATTGTTATATTGTATCACATTATCCACCACTGGGCCTAATCTTATCTGCAAAAGAAGAAAACGTGTTAGTGCCTACATGCAGTTTTGAACATTACTACAAGCCTAGCTGTTTGGTTTGCAGGATTTGTAATATGCACTAACATGCCATCTTCGATCTGACATGATTAACATGGGCATTTGATTACATTGTAGAAAAATGTAGCCTTCTTCACAAGAGGTTGGAGTGGATGAAAAGTTCCCTAAGAAAACTAGTACAGATGAATCCAAAGAGAAATGCTTATTGATTGTAACCATATGGATCAAGCAACCAATATGGGGGGGGGGACATGTATGTACTGAAATCCTCCAAAAGAACCTTCAGAAATCGTAGTACATTGTCATTGTAAACTTGGAAAAAGGTGTCACAAATTGAACTCCCTTATGGTTAACATTTAACAGGAAAGGAATATCACCTCGATATATAGCTTCTCCAGGCACGGAAAGCATCTCAGGAAACTGACAACTTGCTACAGGTCGGGGCCGATAGATTCTAGTGCCAAGACCTTCACTGTGCGCAGTTTCGGGGTCAAGCTTGTCGGAATCATTTTCTGAATGACAGACGAACAAACATCTTCAAAATTAGAAATAATGTTAATTTGTAGAAGGAGAGGTAGAAGGCGGCTGTTGTACCTGAACGGGTGTGGATCCAATAACAAGTTCGGAGTATTTGTCAGACGAGTAGCCCACCACTGTCAATTTCGATGCAGAAATGACATTGATTCTTGTTGGACCTTCTTGATCAACTACAAGTAATCTCTCAAGTGCAGGTGTGTCCTAGATGACCATACCGTGGTCCACCTTTTGTGATATCTTCCTACCGCACCAACAACACACATAAATAGTCCGAAGAGTCATGGAGGTGATGTGGAAGGTACTCAACCCATTGATCACCTGAAGACGAAGGTACTCGAGTGTAGTACAGCCACGGAGCAGGCGCTCCATGTCACCCTTTGAGAGGCAGACGGCGATGAGCTCAAGGTGCTTCAGTCGTGGTAGAATAAGAGCGGGCGCGTCATTAAGGGGCGGGAAATGGCAGTTCCTGAACTTGGCAACGCACAACATGGGCGCGAGGCAGAGTGCAGACGTTGGCAGCGACCGCATATGCCCATCATCAAAAGTGAGCTCCTCGAGCTGATCTAGGGCGGGGGATCAGAACCAGTCGTCAAGCTTGGCCCAGTCCTTGCCATTGGAACGAAACTTGCCCATTCTAAGGCCTTTGGTTGGGCCAAGGTGACTGCCGAGGATCTTGGAGAACGCATCCAAGCTTTTGTGATAGCCATGGCAGAGCTCGTGGGTGTCGATGAGGTCGAGAGGGCTGGAGTTCCATAGGGGGCGCCACCGCCGGGAAAGGAGGGTTGTCCGCGCCCCATATTTGATTGGGAGGAGGGAGATGATGACTCTCAACATATCATCGGGGAGGCTGCTGATTAAGTCTAGGCCTGCTGGAGTCGCTTGCGGTTCTAGCTCGCCCCGCCTCCGCTTGTTGGCAGCCCCGTTCTCCACCTCCGGAGTCTCCTTGTCAGCGGCGCTTTCTGATAGAAATGGGAGTACAGGGAATATTTAGTTAAAACAGGGCAATAGAAAAGTGTATTGGTAACTAGAAGTTATTAGGTAGGAATATAGTAAGAAAAGGGAATAACAATTGGTTGCTTAAATACTACACAATTCATTTGACATTGCTAGGTAAGTCAACATATGCATATAGTTGAAAAGAAAACTTACTTCGAACAAAGTCTGGACGGATGATTTTGTCGGGAAAGTTAGCATATATCTCATGACCAGGCCCTTCTATGTGCAGTGCAATTTTAGTGCCAGCTTTCAGTACATAAAACTTTGCAATTTCATTCCAAAAGCCAGTGCCAAAATAGGAGTCACCACGTTCATCAAGTCTTACAGTAGCAACGATTGTAAATCCATGGTTTGTGTGCAGTATGACATCCGTGGAGCCTTGATCTATGTAAAGGGAAAAATTGTGCACTACATAATCTGTTGCATAGCAAGGGATGTCCTCCAGAAAATAGTAAGATTGTTAAAGAAAATATGGTAACATGCAAATATGGGCCCAAATTGAAAGAACTGTACAACAGTTGAAATCGAAGGACAAAAATCTATAATTAAACAGATAGGGTAAACATGATGTCATGGAAAAATGAGAGTAATCGAAAGAACAATACATCATTAATTTGCCTAATATAGAAAGAAGAGGGGAAAAATCCCCTTTGACGTATATGGTGCATGTGGCACCTTTTATCCAAATGTAGCAATATTTAGAATATGTTCAGGAAAGTAGGCCATGCCAACCGATTTAGGGTGATATTGAACATACCACGCGCGTCCTCAAGTTATCCGGTATGATGAGATGGAATCTCTGGCGGCGGTCGCCAAGTCCCGAAGTGTCGGCACACTATACATTCTATGAATGAAAGAAAACCCTCAAATCAACTCGAAAAAATATGAATTCACGGCGATTTCTGTCGGGTGATTAAAGGAGGCGGATGAACTGGGATAAGAGATGAGATAATATCTCGTTAAATTAGTTACCTCATCGTCCATGAGAAAGAACCCTCAGTACGACATATTCCCCAACCGAGCGGAGCTGGGTCGACTGCGAGTAGGGTCGAGAAAGTCGATGGCGATAGGCAGCGGCAAGCGGAAGTGGCGAAATGCGGTGGGCTTTGCCGGCAGCCTGGCGGCGGCAGTCGTTGAGCTAAGTGTTTACCGCCACGATAGGCGGTGCCATGGCATAGACGCGGAGGAGCTTGTGCAGGTGTGAATGGGGACCATACTAGAGGGGGTGGCGGGAGGGGTGAGGGTTTTTGTGACGTGGGGATGGTGAGGGTTTTCTTTTTTCTTGTTTGAATTGGGTGGTGAGGGTTTTCCGTCCCACAAAGAATTCTGGGGGCGACGGTTTGCTAGAGCGAACCGTGTGTGATTGACGCAACATGCAAAATGAAAGCCATTGCACATGGTTCCAATTTTGGGAACCATGTGTGATTGACGTACTACCTCCGTTTCCTGGTTTATTGGTCCCCCTTTGAAATTTTTACCAAATTTTGACCAAATATTTAACATACTCAGACATAGATAATAAGCGTACACGTACATAAGCATAGTTCAATCATAAGTACATAGTTCAAACATTATTAAGCATACTCAAGCGTACATAGTTCGATCCATCCCACATATCATCTCAAATGCCGCCGGCACGATCCTGAAGCGTCTCCAGGTACTCGGCTTACGCGTCGTGCGCTACCCTGCAAGAATACTTCTGCTTGAAGGAGCCAATGACCCGTCCTTTTGCATGCGCCAGAACACTTAGATACGCGTCATGAAGCTTGTGGTTGCAAAATGGGCATCCATAGCCGTCGTTCCAGGTCCTAATACGCCTGTTATGCATTCCCGCATAAAGCTCCCTCAGGATTCGCCTCTTGTACCTCCTCTGGGCATCTTCATCCTCGCTGTCCACATCGTCAGACATCACCTATACAAATAGTAAAACAAATTTGGCATGAAATCACTGATTACATGCCGTGAAGTAGGATTAGGAATTTATGGCTATTTATTTATACATATCCAGAGATTATGGTTCGATTTTTAAGCATAATCGTCTATGTACAGACCAATCTTGAAGAAAATAATGGCACAAACATATGTAGGTCATTCAAAATCAATTGTCAAGTCCTGCCTAGGAATTATTAGCACGAACACTAAACCTAATCGGATTACTAGCAGAAATCATTTGCACATATGAAACAATTAATCACTTATCACCTGTACCATTCGAACAATCAATACACTACACGGATCTAACGAAACTTACTCAGATTTCATGGATTGGGAGAACATAACCACATGATTTCTATTCCAAAAAGGGGGAGGCAGGAGTAACCAGAGAAACCCTATGATCTATTTGACACATAAATGGGTATAGATGACTAACCAGCTATCCCTCATTGTCGGAGTCGTCGCCGGAGTGGTTGTCGGAGTCGTCACCGGAGTGGTCGTCGGAGTCAGTGTGGAACTTCGCCTCCGGCTGTGGAAGCTCGACGCTGTCGACGATGTTAGGGTGCAGCGATAACTCGTCGGCGGTGACGGCAACCTCTGTCTCCATCTCCACGCCGTGCTCCAGTGCTTTAGCAGCCCCGGCGTCGTCACTCCCTCCGATGGGGTGCTTGGGCGGCATCCTCAAACACTGACGGCTTTGAGGACTGAGAGCGGCATCGAGGATGCAAGCGGAGAGAGAGGATTATGTGTGTGTAGCGAGGATGGGGGGTGCGGCCGCTCGGGTGCACCATTAATATGGAGTAGTGGGAGTTGTGAGAGAGAGGCGGGCGGCGGTCTAACCGATGGCTCACCTCCCGATGAGCCTGCGCACCAGACTGCTGGCATGCCTATCAAAGTTTCACACAGCTACTCGCACGCCTCCCGATGACAGTGCGCAGCGAGAACGCCTCCGTCAATTCACACACATGCATGCACGCCTCCCCATCTGCCTGCGCGGCGGACTGCTCGCATGCGTCCCGTCAACTCACGCCTGCTCGCATGCCACACGGGTCGCGCGGCGGCATGCATATTGTTTTTCTATTTGGATGATTAATGCTGCCGCTTTATTGCTTAACCGAAGCATGGCACATATCCATTGTTGGTCTAACGCTCACGGTTCGAATAAATAATCCATTTGGGATATTGGTTCCTAGTTATTAAGAATCTCCCGTTTGTAATTAGATAAAGATTGCATCAAAACTGGTCTCAAATTTGACAAAAAAGTACAATGCCACTTTGTATTGGTGTCCATATGACAACACGATAAGTTTCATGAACTTCAAACAAGTTTTGGATGTATTAGAATTTAAAAATCAAGATTCTCAATGTTTGAAATTTGTTGCACGGGGAGTAAACATGCACCAAGTGAGACACATGTGTTTTTGCAATCCATTTAGGTGCACTGTCACGTGTGCATGTAGCTCAAATTTGATTTTTGCACATTATACCCGTAGAAAATCAATCAATGTACTAAAACGTCTTAATGATCTCTGTGATTTTTTTGAAATTAAAATGTCCGTCCTTTGGTAACATGTATGTTCCCCGCGGGATAATTAATTTAACATGCATCGTAGTTGCGGTGGATTCGCGGTGTGTGTGTGGGTGTGTGCGTTTGGGTGGCGGGTGGCTCGCAATACACTACGAGTTGTGAGCCACCGTGTGGGTTGGCCGTTTTGTTAGGCAGGCCGGTGCCACATCAGAGTCGTGAAAATCGTTATTTAAAACATTACACAACCCTTTCATACATAAATGTTTTGGCCACATGCAGTCGATGGTTGTCCTACACGACACTCGATACTCGCGTGTGACGCTTTCTGTGGGCCCGTGAGGTCGTCTTTCATCACTTTGACGAACAGCCGATAGTGAGGTTAATTTGACCAGCAAGGTAGAATCTTTTTTGTTTGTGTTATGGTGGTATATAGTACGCGTCGAAGAGGTGGGAGGGGACTAGCATCTATACTATACGTACACGTCCGTGAACAAGTGCACCTCACTCAGTGTCGGGACTTTTTGGTTACCGAGGCACCCCACATCAAAATTGTGAAACTGGTTATTCAAACATCACACAACACCTTTTTGGGCCACATGCATATCCTAGCAAGGACACTCACGTGTGACGCTTCCATTTGTGGGCCCACGAGGCCATCATCGATGCATGCATGCATCACTTTGACCTACATCGGGAGAGGTTAATTAATTGCACCATCGATGAGGATTCTTTTGGGTTGTACATATATTACGGTAGGAGCATATAGTATGCGGTGAAGAGGGGGGAAGGGGACCATCATATGTAGTACGCTTGATATGAACCTCACTCTGTGTGGGTGCATGGTTTACGGTTTTTGAGGCATGTGGCACATCAAAGTTGTGCATTTTGGGTATTCAACATATATATGTTTGGCCCACATGCAAAGCGGTGGTGGTTGTCCTCTCGCACCCACTTAAGCAGTTATCAGCGAACATCCATCTGTGGGCCTTCTTGGTCCATCACTACTTTTTGCCTGACAACAAGAGAGGTTAATTTGACTTAGGAGGGGATTATTATTTTTGCTCTGGGATGACATGCATGATATAGTTT
Organism: Triticum aestivum; assembly: GCF_018294505.1. Lineage (NCBI taxonomy): Eukaryota > Viridiplantae > Streptophyta > Magnoliopsida > Poales > Poaceae > Triticum > Triticum aestivum. Next base: position 395,845,272 of record NC_057799.1, read on the forward strand.
GAGCACACACACATGCATGTGTACGCATGAATCCCTCCCATCGAGTCGAAGTGGCTAGTACAACGACACATCATGAACCGATCTCGCTCTGTGTGGGGAGCTAGTGTATGATTTTTGACACACGCGCCACATCAATGTTGTGTATTCAAACATGCATGCACACATCACCTCTATACATATGCATGTAGTGGTTGCCTTCGAATGATACACTCCCTCGCGTGGTTATCGGCGACAAGCCTATATATTCGTGGGCCCATCACCTTGACCAACAACAAGATAGGTTACCATGGCGGATTCTTCATTTGGTTCATGTTATCGTATTATAGGTCATGGTGAGATTCAGACCTAATTAAGTTTGAGCGCATATACTATGCACACATGCATGCATGAATCCCCGTCGTTGGCTTGAAGTGTGGTGTAACATACATATGCATCGTCAACCTAACCCTCACTCAGTGTGTGGATTTCTAGTTCAAAATCACGGTGCCACATCAAAGTTGTTCCATTGTTACTCAAAAACACACCTCTCCATACATATGTTTGGGCCACACGCATGCAGTGGTTGTCTTCGGGGGCTAGCTACTTGCGTGATTATTAGCGAGCTAGCCCATCTCCGGGGTCGCATGGACGGCCATCACTTTAACCAATAACAAAAGAGAGGTTGTACGACCAAGGTGGATTATTCTTGGTCTGTTTTACGATCCATCTTGGTGAGATATATGCCTCTCTGGCCCGCCGACTGAAAGTA
>NC_057799.1:395846865-395847391 GCF_018294505.1 Triticum aestivum
AGGGAGGGGGGCTGCTGGCTACTTCGCACTTTGCTAGGGTGAACCTCGGTTGGGGGGGGCATGCATTCATAGCTTAGGATTCCCTTCGTGCTGACACGAGGGGGGTGGGGGTGGGGGCAAGCAATGCCGTGCGCTTTGCGAAGGTGCCACATCGAAGTTGCATTTGGTATTTGAAAATCAAACCACCCTTTTGATACATAAGTTTGGTCCACATGCAAGTGTGTTCGTGTTCTGACCCTCTCCCGCGTCATATTTCGCCAAATTTATGAACATTAGACAAGTCGGATGACGCAACAGACACGGTTCACTCAAACTAACCGTGTGCCATGCCGATGCACCTGTCACGCACACATCCGCACAGTACATTGGGCTCCACGAGGCTCCCCCTCTAAAAAAATATCTGCCCGCCTCAAGGGTTTTCTGTTTCATAACACACGGTTCTTATCTCCGGACCGTGTGCGATGTTTCTCGTTCCCAATCCCGCCTGCATCCCTAGAAAATATCTGCCCGCCTCGAGGGTTTTTCT
>NC_057799.1:395847655-395853162 GCF_018294505.1 Triticum aestivum
TCCCAATCCCTCTTGCATCCCTAGAAAATATCTGCCCGCCTCGAGGGTTTTTCTGTTTCATAACACACGGTTGTTATCTCCGGACTGTGTGCGATGCACTATCATCAAAAATTTCAATAGCCCGACATTTCACTCCCGCGTAGTAAAATTTTCAGTACTCGCGTCATTCCTCAAACACCCCGCACCCCCTCCACACACACACACACACACACACCAAAACCTCCTCGGGCGTGCGCACGCGCACACACACACACACACCCTCCCTCGCTCGAAACCCTAGCAAGGTCCCCCCCCCGCCGCCGCAAGGCCTCCATTGTCAACATCTGGCAGTTTGCCTGTGTAGCTTACCCACCGATCTCATACCCAGGCCGCCCTGAGTTTCTTAGACGACGCCTGCCAAACGCCCCCTTTCCCACAGATCCCCATCCCCATCCCCCACTCCAGAGCGTCGCAGCCTAGGCCCGGCTACGCTTCCCGTGGAGCTCGAGGAGCGACTGGCCCAAAAGTGGTGTATAGCAATCTCTTCGCCTGACGTCGCCGAGGAAGCTGATGACCATTACTGGTAGCAGGCACTCAAGCAGCGGGCTAGAGTATGCGGGCATGTCTCGGCCGCCGGCTACGACGTCGAGGTCATCAACGGCATTGGCCTGAGGCAGGCTGTGTCACAGGTTAAGTGGCCCACCCCCAACCCCTCGGGTTCAACCGCCGTCGATCTCATCCATGGCCCCGCCGCTGATCTCCTCTGGCTCGCTGTCAATAATTTGCCATTCTACATCGTCATCGAGCCCCTTTTGTCATTTCTGAAGGAAACGTTCTGCGACGCTGGCTTGGCATCCACAGCTTCCAAGTCAGACCTCATCGACGGCGACCACGAGGAGGGCACCCTCTCCGGCTCTTCCAAGGGGAAAGAGCCCATCTGCTCTTCCAAGGGGAAAGCGCCTGTCTGCGACATCAGGGAGGGCACCCTACAGCCGTGCTCTTCCAAGGGGAAGGAGCCCATCTGCGACAACATGGAGCGCATCCAGGGTCCGTGCTCTTCCCACGGGAACGAGCCCATCTATGACAAGTGAGGAAACCTATGGTTTGTTTATTTCAGTTGTTCACAATGTGATGCTCTATATGTGCAATTATTTACTGTGCAGTACATTTCAGCAATCTAGTTTTAAACATACCGATAGGAATACATATATTTGCTTGTTGTTAAGCCTGTTATAGCTAGCATATCCCTCTTTTAAAGTTTTTTGATTGTTCAGTTGTTTGTAGTTAGCATATGTTCAGTTTCAAATGCTATCTTTGGTTGTTTGTAGTATGCCTTGTTTATTCCAGTTATTCATAATGTGATGTTCCATTTGTGCAAGTATGAACTATGCAGTTCAATTTCATCAGTGCCAGTTTCAACAATACCACTATGAATGACTACATTTGGTTGTTGCATCTTGTAGTTAACACGACTTTCCATTTTTATTTAACCATAACCAGTGTACTTAGACCGGCGCAATACCAGTTTGAATGACTATGTTTGCTTGTTGTTAAATGTTAGGCCTGTTGCAGTTAGCACACCTTTCCACTTGTTTTGCTTTACTAGCGTGCTTAAACCTGCACACTGAAGCTATCTTTTGGAGATTATTTTGTCTGCCATGTATAATTTTGGTTGATGTTTAGCCTGTTGTGCTTAACATGCTTCTCGATGCACCTACACAGGACAATTTTGGGAACGACTATTGTTTTCCATCGAGGTTAGTTTCATCCCATGGCTTATACTGCTCACTGTTCAGGATATCAGTAGCTAGTACCATATAGGCCGACGGCTGATAAGGGACTAATCGGTGAATCGGACTTTTAACTGAACATATCTGCAACCCATTTTTTGTTAGGTTAACTAGGGCCATCTGTAATATATCTGAGGCTACATAGCAACATGCACTGTACTTAATGTCTAAATATGCAATCCTAGGCTACATAGCAACAAGGAAGTGTTACATTAATGTTCTAATGATGTCTAGATATACGTAGAAGAGCAGCAGCAACAACAACAACAACACAACCCTGTTTGGATACTCAACTTAGCTAGAGGCTAAAGTTAGTTTCTAGCTCATTACTAACCCTGAACTAACCCCATCCAAAGAGTTGTTTGGATGGCAGGGTTAGATTGACAATAAATGCACTAGGAGAACTAGCTCCAATTAGCACCTCTTGAGTTGGATAGTTTTTTTGGGTGGGTTATAGATGCAACTAGCACAAACTAGCCCTCATGTTTAGATATACTTTAGGGCTATTTGATCCCGAACTAGCTCAAACTAACTGTAACCCATGGATACAGCAACAGTTAATCAGCCGATAATTTGTAAGAATGAACTAAACTCCTTCCGGTCCATAATATAAGATGTTAATTCATCTAATATGTGAGTATATTGGATGTTATAAGATACTCCCTCCGTTCCTAAATATTTGTCTTTTTTAGAGATTTCAAATGGACTACCACATACGGATGTATATAGACATATTATAAAAGAGTGTTGTACTACATCATTGTGCAATTGCTGTTTAGCTTCTAATATTAACTTGGTGCTTTTAGGTACATATGTCATTGGTAAAGATCTACATTTCGACCCTTTCTGCGTATGGGGCAATGAGATATCGATGAACCAGCATCAAGTGAGGAAGCTGATAAAGATTGTTAGTAAAATGGGTCCAAAGATGGCAATTAAACCATTTGTTTACACTTTATCCAAGACAACAGCGAACTGCAGGATGGTAAGTAAGAACTCTGCAGCCTTCTTTTTACTGCCCATAATGAGTTGTGTTAGATGACAATGTGTGAATCTTTTTCCTTTGCATTGGTTGCCAAAGAAGTTTACTCAAGATTACCTCTCAAACTACATGATTGGTGAGCATGCAAAGGTTAAAGCATTTCTACCTGAACACGATGATTATCTAGATGTTTTCATGAAGACCGTGAAGGATGGGCGGTCGGCCATCACAAGGGGTTGGACTAGAGTCATGCGTGCCTTCTGCATGGAGGAGGGCACAATATGGGCATTCCGCTTCACCTTGTTCAGCAACCAGAATATATTTCGCCTCTTTCTTTACCGTCTTTAATAGTACAAGTATATAACTGTGGTTCATCATTCTTTATTTGGTTCTTATGTAATTCTTGAACATACGTACCTATGAATCTAATAATGCATTGGTTGTTTGAACCTGATGGATATGAATAAAGCTGTAGCATACATTCAAATTTAAATTCAAATCCAAATCCGGCACAATTTGGAAAAGCAGCAATTAAATTATGGTGAAATTACGCTCTCCAGGTTGTTACGACACACACGGTTGGTAAAACACAAACGTTTGCGATATGCACCATAATCCGAGACGGTTCACAGAGAGGAAACGTGTGCAAGCATGCACACAGTTGCTGTTTGCAATGCGTGTGCGATGTCAGACAATATCACAAACGGTGCGGGCAAACTAAACATTTGTGTTAGTTACCTTATCGTACACTATTCGCAACCATGAACTGTTTCTGATGAAGTGTGCATCGTAAATGTTGCACCATAGAATAGCGTGTGCGATAGTTGTCGTTACGACGATATTACGACGGTCCGACGTTTCGTAATCCTGTCCGACACTCGTACGACAATTAGCTAATCTTCTTAACGGTGAACCGTTTGTGATGGTGCGTGCATCATACACGTTCTATAATAGTGAACTGTTTGTGATGGGCCCCGCATCCTAGACGTAGCACCATAGAATACCGACTGCGATGGCAATGCGAGCAGAAACGAGTAGGAGTACTATAGGGGCCCTATCCCCGACGGTTTCTGGGTCGTGTGGGAAGCACCCCCTATCGCCCACACTCACTTGGCGATGGTTCCAAATGCCGTCGCGGAAAGGGGGTTTAAACCGTTTGTTTAGGACCGATGCGCACCAGTGTAGTGATGGATGTAATTGTATATTCAGGAGGATGATGGTTGGGGGGGGGAGAAAGAGGAAGCTGGCCGACTACGACCCGTACGAGGGGGCGTTTAGTGACGACGACAAAGAATATGAGGTAAGCCTATCCCTTGTTCATTTAGTTCCTTTGACATGGTGTATATGAATCTATAATGTATTAATGCAATTCATTCATGTGTGTAGTATGATTCTGGAGAAGATGTGTACAAAGGCAACTTCACGTCCTTCACAGCCAAGGAGGCGGAGAAGATCAAGGCCAAGGGAGTTGCTTCCTTCTACAACCCCAAGATCAAGAAGTGGCACTGCCCCTACTGCACCACCAAGCCAAAGCCAAAGGATGGCCGCTTTGATTACCTTATGTCTCATCACTAGTAAAAAAAGACACATCCGTGACATTTTGGGACGAACGAATTTTTTTTCTGTCATACATATGACACTTCTATGACGATAATTGTGACAAAACCCGGTATCATCATAGATGTGGTGGGCTCCTACTTCTATGACAAAAAATCATGATAGAAAATGGGCGTTTCGTCCCGGGCGGGCCGGAGACGCAGCTGCATGACATTCTTTGGGCCATCGATGACGGAAAAAACCGTGGTAGAAGTGAGGGTGAGGAAAATTTCGGGGAGTTCCCGGTTACGGTGGGAGGTCGGGGGCCCAGCGATGCGCGTTTCTCTCGTACACGTACGCGCGTGTGTGCGAGGCGTTGGCTCTAACTGAACCCGAGCGAGGCGTTGGGCTCTAACTGAACCTGAGCGATTGCACTGCAGGCTACGCGTTACTGAACCCGAGCGATCGATCGATGGGTGTTAACTGAACCCGATCGAGCGATTCCTTCGCTACTGCTGCTAACTGAAGCCGATCGATGCTGCCTCTGGGATGAACAGTGAGCGTTGCGGGGGGAGGGGGGGTTGGATGAACAGTGAGCGGTGGAGTTGCCTCTGGATGAACAGGACCCAGTGGTGTGGTGGAGGGGGCTGGATGAACAGTAGACGGTGGAGGGGTGCCCGTGGAGGGGTGGCTGAATAGGACCCCGTGGTGTGGAGGGCTGGATGAACAGTAGACGGTGGAGGGGTGCCCGTGGAGGGGTGGTTGAACAGGACCCCGTGGTGTGGAGGGCTGGATGAACAGTAGACGGTGGAGGGGTGGTTGAACAGTAGCCGGTGGAGTAGCGCGCGGTGGAGGCTGGATGAACAGGAGCCCGTGGAGGCTGGAGGAGGTCGACGGTGGAGATGAACAGTATCCCGTGGAGTCCCGTTTTGCGGTACGCCACACCCCTCCCGATCAACAGGACCCCCGTTTCGACCGTAGGAGGTCCGTTTCGTCCGTTTTGCGGTACGCCACACCCCTCCCGATCAACAGGACCCCCGTTTCGACCGTAGGAGGTCCGTTTCCTCCGTTCTACAGTACGCCAGGCCTCGTTTCCATCGCCTGTTCCGTCCAAGCCCTCCCGATGAACACGACCACGCATTCCGTTCCGACCCAGCCGGTTGGCTCCCACGCGTTCCGTTGCCTCCCGATGAACACGACACATTCCGTTGCCTCCCCAT
>NC_057799.1:395853177-395883296 GCF_018294505.1 Triticum aestivum
TGCGGTACGCCACACCCCTCCCGATCAACAGGACCCCCGTTTCGACCGTAGGAGGTCCGTTTCCTCCGTTCTGCGGTACGCCACACCCCTCCCGATCAACAGGACCCCCGTTTCGACCGTAGGAGGTCCGTTTCCTCCGTTCTGCGGTACGCCAGGCCTCGTTTCCATCGCCTGTTCCGTCCAAGCCCTCCCGATGAACACGACCACCCATTCCGTTCCGACCCAGCCGGTTGGCTCCCACGTGTTCCGTTGCCTCCCGATGAACACGACCACGCATTCCGTTCCGACCCAGCCGGTTGGCTCCCACGCGTTCCGTTGCCTCCCGATGAACACGACGCATTCCGTTGCCTCCCCATGAACACGACGCATTCCGTTGCCTCCTCATGAACACGACGACGACGTTGTTTCTCCGTTCCGACCCAGCCATGTACACGAGCCCTGGCCGTACGTATGCGCGAGTAGGCGTTCGAGACCCCGCCCGTATATACACATAAGTGGCCATATTTTCTTTCTTGCACCCTGGCCGCTGTACGTACGTGTACATGCTACGTGCGCGCCTCTACTACGACACGTGCGCGCCTCTACATCCACCAGTATATATGTACGTACACGTTCGCGACCAGAATGACAATGCTACGTACGCTTCGACCAGGTGGGTCCCGATTGTCAGGCACTTCCTTGCGTGCGAAGATGTAGCTGGTGGGTCCCAGCAGTCAGGGGGGCGAATCATTTTGTTTTTTGCCTGGACGCACTTCCTTGCGTGCGAAGGTGTAGCTGGTGGGTCCCAGCAGTCAGGGGAAACGTTTTTTCACGAAATACGGTGGCCCGTCCGGTGGGTCCCCGCTGTCAGGTGGAGGAATAATTATTTTGCACGTAATAAGGAGGCACTTCCTTGCTGCGGCCGTGGACCCGGCCGTCAGCCTCTCCACATACAGTCCACGTCCGATGGAAGCCGTTCCTTGACCACGTTGACCACGCCGCGCCGAGAGCACCAGGGCGGTGGACGACGGCGAGGCCTAGGAAGGGGACGACGCGGAGCCGGGGAAGACGCGGCAGTGGATGCCCACGCGTAGAGGAGTACGAGGGTTCACTGGTTCACTGCGGTGTGAGGCTGCCGTCGCCGCAGAATAACATGGGGTGTGGGTGAGTAGAGGGATGGCCTGGCTAGCGGTGGGAGTAGTAGGGGGCGGTGAGGCCTCCGCCGCATCGCAGCCGGCCAAGGGAGGCAGGAGAACGAGGCACGACCGGCGCTGGTTTGGGCGGCTGGAGCAAGAAGACCAGAGGTTGAAGAAGCACTACGGCCGTTGGATGGACATCGTACGGTCACTGGAGCTAGAATCGTGCATATTGACTAAGTTGACAAAGCCCTCCGTACCCGTCAACTTAGTAGGCCCACAAGTCAGCCTGCCACTATACTGGGTCCCAGCTAACAGGGGGAGTATTCATTTTTTGTGCGTAATAAGGAGGCACTTCCTTGCGTGCGAAGATATAGCTGGTGGGTCCGAGCTGTCAGCGGCGGTAACATTTTTTTCACGAAATACAGAGGCCCTTTTGGTGGGTCCCTGATGTCAGGTGGATGAATCATTATTTTGCGCGTAATAAGGAGGCATTTCCTTGCGTGCGGCCGTGGACCCAGCTGTCGGCCTCTCCACGTACAGTCCACTTCAGATGCATGTCGGTCGTTGACCACGTTGACCAGGCCGCGCCGAGAGCACCAGGGCGGTGGACGACGGTGAGGCCTAGGAAGGGAACGACACGGAGGCAGGGAAGACTCGACAGTTGTTTCCCACGCGGAGGGGAGTACGACTGTACGAGGGTTTACTGGTTCGTCTGCCGTCGCCGGAGAATAATAGTAGGTGTGGGTGAGTAGAGGGATGGCTAGGCCAGCGATGGGAGTACGGTGGGGCGGTGAGGCCTGCGCGGCAGCAGAGCCGGCCACGGGGAGGAGGGAGCAGGCAGTCCCGCTGGCGCTTGTTTGAGCGGCTGGAGCAGGAAGAGCAGAGATTGAAGAAGCACGACGGCCGTTGGATGCACATCGTACGGTCACTGGAGCTAGAATCGTTCATATTGACTAAGTTGACAAAGCCCTCCGTCCCCGTCAACTTAGTAGGCCCACAAGTCAGCCTCCCACCATGGTGGGTCCCAGCTAGCAGGGGGGTATTCATGTTTCTGTGCGTAATAAGGAGGCACTTCCGGTGGGTCCGAGCTGACAGTGGGGGGAACGTTTTTTTCGCGAAATACGGTGGTCCGTCCGGTGGGTCCCAGCAGTCAGGGGCAAACGTTTTTTTGCGAAATACGGTGGCCCGTCCGGTGGGTCCCAGCAGTCAGGGGGAAACGTTTTTTCCGCGAAATACTGGTGGCCCGTCCGGTGGGTCCCTGCTGTCAGGTGGAGGAATAATTATTTTGCGCATAATAAGGAGGCACTTCCTTGCGGCTGCCGTGGACCCAGCTGTCAGCCTCTCCATGTACAGTACTCTTCCGATGGAAGTCGGTCGTTGACCACATTGACCACGCCGCGCCGAGAGCACCACGGCGGTGGACGACGGCGAGGCCTAGGAAGGGGAGGACGCGGAGCCGGGGAAGATGCGGCAGTGGATGACCACGCGGAGAGGAGTACGAGGGTTCACTGGTTCGGCTGCGGTGTGAGGCTACCGTTGCCGCAGAATAACAGGGGGAGTGGGTGAGTGGAGGGATGGCCTGGCCAGCGGTGGGAGTAGTATGGGGACGATGAGGCCTCCACGGTAGCACAGCCGGCCACGGGAGGCAGGAGCATGCGGCACGAGCGGCACTACTTTGGGCGGCTGGGGCAAGAAGACCAGAGGTTGAAGAAGCACTACGGCCGTTGGATGGACATCGTTGACCACGCCGCACCGAGAGCACCAGGGCGGTGGACGACGGCGAGGCCTACGAAGGGAACGACACGGAGCCGGGGAAGACACGGCAGTGGCTGCCCACGCGGTGGAGAGTACGAGGGTTGACTGGTTCGGCTGCCGTCGACGGAAAATAACAGGAGGTGTGGGTGAGTAGAGGGATAGACAGGCCAGGGATGCGAGTATGATGGGGCCGTGAGGCCTGCCCGGCAGCACTACCGGCAACAGGAGGCGGGAGCAGGCGGTTCCGACGGCACTGGTTTGGGCGGCTGGGGCAGGAAGATCAGAGACTGAAGAAGCACGATTGCCGTTAGATTGACATCTAACGGTCTGACGCTGGTAGAGTCGATTGTTGACTAAGTTTGTTTTTTGAGAAACCTTGTGTACGCATGAACTTAGTAGGCCCACAAGTCAGCCTCCAAATATGTGGCAGACAACATAAAGCCCATTTGCTATTTTTTATAATTTGCAGCCCATTTGCTAATTCTTAAGTAATTTATTACAGCCCATTTTCTGCCCAGGACCACGGTCAAAAAGTTCAACCTTATTTTGCATATTTCGGTGGAGTCCGAACTGTTGTAATCCCGAAATGATAAACATTTTTTTAAGAACTTATTGATTTGCCAAAAAATCGTTTTGTTTTTGTAAGCAAATAAGACGTGGGACAATTGAGTTGGTTTAAGGGAAAACCAGTGGTAAAAAAATCAGCGTTAGGTGGGAAAAAACAACAAAAATAAGGATGTAAATATGAAAAGGGAATTTTATGTGTTTTCAATATAATGGTACGTGTATATGAACTAGTAAAACTATAGGTAGAGATTAGAAAACGGATGTAGGACATGCGTTTCAAGAGGAAAATAGAACTGGGCTGTGTGTTTGATTCAGTAAAAAAAACTGCCTGCGGATGTTGTAAGACAAAATATAACTAACACTGGCGGGCCAGAGGCCAGTAGATACTTGCTGGATCTTTGTGCCCCCTTGTCGTCATGGGCTGGGCCTATTAAAAACAAAACCAACCCTGGGCAGTCTACAGCCCAGTTGAAACTTGCTCGACCTGAAAAAACAATATACGTGCTCAATAAACGAGAGAATTCTGCAAGTACAGACTGATAACTGGGATGCAGCACGGATATTGTTTTTTTATCATGATAATAAGTGCATGCACTTGTTTCGAAAAAATTGGAGAACTGGGAATTCGAACGGCGGGTGCTTATGCTACCCATCAAATAAAAATTAGGTGCCTGAAAATTCGTTTCGAAACAAATGATTCAGCTTTATATCCACGTTGACCCTCGGCATGATGGTTGGAAGCAAATGCAAGTTCATACCAAAAGATCGTTAACAACAATACCAACTTGCGGACGACAAGGTAGTACAACTACCAATACCAAACTAACTTATAATCTTTTTACTCCTGGCCCTAGTGTTTGTCTGGTAGAAAATCTTGCAGAGGACCAGCTCCCGCTCCTTCTCTTGCTCCAGGTCCCCGAGGTGGTACTGGTGCATCACCCAGTTGGTCCTCTGCTGGTCGAAGTTCTTGTTGGTGTGCAGCACCAGAACCTTTTTTGCTGCCCGTCTGCCGGCCGTTGACCATCACCTGCAAGGTATTGCCGGTCTTGTGCCACATCGCGTGCATGCCGCACTCCGACTGTATCTTGCGACGCGTCCACGTGCCCCTTTTGAACACCCTGGAATTGCGCTGGAAGAAATGCTTCCTTAGGCCACTCAGTGTGATACCTGCAGTATTGTGGAATACAGGTTTTAGTGTACCTAGTTGGCATTTTCATAACATCTTTGGCATGTTGCAGTCACTTGTTTCACTTTTTATTAACTGTCAAATTGTAATTGCTTCACCAGGTCTGCGTCTAAAAAGAAAAATAGAGCTATAAACAAAGGAATATGTTTGTGCAAGTAGACGGTCGATCGGTGTCTTACCTGGAAGTTTCTCAGGTTGGGCGTCGCATATGCCGTGCTCGCTGTCGATGGTTGGTATGAACAAATCGATGAGAGACTGAAATCTCGCGCTGTCAGCACTCACTTTGGCCTCAAGGTGCTTGATCAGCTCCTGATCCGTGGGATCGAACTTGACGCCAGCCGGCAGCACCGGCCAATCCTTCTTCGACTTGCATCGGTAATTCCAGTTATATGGTACTCAATGTATGATCAATCGACTGTTTTAAGTGAATGATGAAAGATTTCGACAGATAAGTGGTACTCCAAATCTGAAGTCCAGAATACCCGAACACGCCGCCGGGATTCTTGTGTCACCTCACGCGCAGCGTGTTGTCACGTCAATTCAATGTGTGGACATGATGAATAATTTGACTGAAGTATACTAGTACTGCTACTGTACTACTTACTAGTCGTATTTAGTGTCACAATTTACACATAGGTTTAACTAACAAGTACGCACTTGAAGCCTAACTGATGTATATATATATATATATATATATATATATATATATATATATATATATATGGCTTCTGCACAGCATCTCCATCATCATTATCAGTACATCCTACGCAGGTGAGTTAGGATGCACTTGATCCCAGGAAGGTACCTATCCTTCAAACCAGAGGAGTGCTTCAAACTAACAACAGTACATAATATCCAACAAAAGAGGGTCGTGCTACAGCATCAGAATACATGGCTCAGTCTAGATATCAGCACGAATCAAGTTGTGCATATTTGCTGTTGGCATGAACCACATCACCGCATGTCGGGTTTGCAAAAGCCATCCATCGCATGGAAGCTTGATGCCTTTCACACACTGAAGATTATCTGGCAACAAGCTGTGTCGACAAAACTCTGGATATGGTGATTCATGAAACCCATGGTATGATGTGTAAACACAGCCCCCCTCGCGAATGGAAGTTGCATAGCACAGTAATCATCGCCGGTGATATGATCGATGATTGGTTGGATGATCAGATAATTGAGCCCGAGGAACAAGGAGTGGTTGCCGAGGCTGTAAACCCGCCTCCAGTTGAATACGCGTGGCCCAACGGAGCTGGGATCTTTCTCGAACACAAAGCAGCCATAGCCATTAATGTCACGAACGCCCCACGCATTGTACTGCATGTGGTTTGATGTAATGGTTTGGTCAATTTGGTATGTGCGGATGAGCATCAAATGACCGCCGTCAGCTGAACGAGCGATAAACCACCACCCATCGGCTGGTATGATTCCAGGTCCTGGAATCATGAAGGCCAGCGCATTTGCGTCTGCTGCAACAATTCAAATTGGAGACCAAAAGGACAAAAATAAACAATCATGTTCAGAGTATGTGTGGAATTAAGATTATTATAACAGTGACACATATCATAGACAGAGAATTGCAATGCCGTGGTCATAATCATACCCCAAGTTAAAAAAATAAGCCAATGGCTTTCATATTCTAGCAATATGTCATGGTTCAAACATCATGTAACAATGAGAGGAAAACAGCTATGACAACGCCTACTCATATTCTACCATAGCACTTACTACTACTGTTCTCATATCAACTCTAAGCAATAACATGCGTTGTTATAAAAAATCTTGTAAACGAGAATAACATATAGCAATCATGATGTTATGCTCATAATATGTATTCTAACAATCATTAGATGCCAATTGTTCTCATATCAACTCTAACAATAACATGTGTGGTCATAAAAATCTAGGAAATGAGAGGAACATATAGCAATGATGTGGTTATAGACATGCTATGCATTCTAAATTTGTAACAAATGAACATGCAGTCGTATTCATAAGGTAAAGATGAGATGAGATAGAACAATTACACGACGATAGATTCCACCAGTATAGGCAGCCAATCTGTGCGTCGACCGCGTAAACGATGCCATCGTGCACTATAGCATCAGACAGAAATGTTGCCTCAACAGGATTGATGATGCGCCATAACCATGTATGGCGACCGGATTCCAGATAGACTAATCCCATGTTGAACAAGGCAATGATCTTGTAATCCATGTAGTCTTCTGATGGTGTGGGCACTTCGCAGATTACAACTTTCTGCAAACAGAGGTCGAGCCAAAAGCTTGACGCGTCTCGTGCGTAGTAGGCAGGAGTGTCCGGCGGGCCGCAAGGCTCGATGGCGGTGGTATCCAATGATGGAAGGGTGATCTCTCGCTGGGTGTAGATATCCACGAGACGCCACGGACTACCGGTGTGGTGGATGAGGACGATCCAGTTGGCCTTCATGCCCGCCCAGTAGTGGCCGCGCATGAAGGACAGGTGGACGGGTAGTGGTAGCATGTCGAGGGGCACCACGGCAACCTCCGTAGGATCGTCAAGTCGGTGTCTGGGCCACCTGCGAGGATCGGGCATCAACAAGCAGGGTGTCTTGAAAAGAGCCGGCCGGTTGCAGACGAGTAGATGGTACAAAGACACCGAGCATGCGGCCAGGCGGACGGTGCTGAGTAGGTCCATACGACTACAGATCTGCTCCAAGAGAACATCAGGGAGGGAATTCCAATCGCGACTCTGCGTGTCAGCCGGTTCTGCCATTGGGGTTTTCAGTGCCTGCGAGCCAGCGGGGAAGTGGATTCGGGCGGGCGAGCAAAGAAGCTTCTCCTCGTGTGGCCGAGCAGTGAGCGGGGGGATATGGTACACGCAAGCTACCAAGGAAGATGGCGCGGGCGGGCGAGTAGTGAGCGGGGATAAATGGTGTGTGGCCGACGATGGGGAAGAGAGGAGGAACAAGAAGAGAGGAGGAAGAAGAAGAGAGGAGGAAGAAGAGTGGAAGACGGGGAAGAAAGTGCATTCAATCTCAATTCTACTAGTACTACTACCAGGATATACCGTCCTTCGGAGTGTAAATAGTTACACCGATGACATGTGGGTCTACCACAACAGGGCCCATATGTCAGTTAATGGAGGACAGAGGTGCGTAGGCGTATTTGCGGAAGCGTGCTCTACTGGCAAACATGATGGCAGTACTGGGTAAGGCTGATTTAGTAACACCAACATGCTGGTTCAGCTTATTAATTACGTGTCCCATCTGCTGCAGCGTGTATTGTCACTTCACTGCGAAGACTAGTTGAATAGTTCTCTCTGACCGAGATGGGGAATAATGGATCGTGAGGACTTCCTTTCTACAGTATCCCTATGCCTCTACGCTCACTTCACTCATTTTGCTCCGTACCTAGTCACTTGTTGAAATCTGTAGAAAGACAAATACTCCATATTTGGGAACAGAGGGAAGCTTTTACTCCGTACTATTTGGGAACAGAGGGAGTATCACCATATGGAGGGAACAGAGGAAGCTTGAAATATGAACATGTCAATGGGAGGGAGTAAGCCCCATGCATGCATGCATGCAACATGCAACACTCACACGTACACATGGACGCACGCAACACTCACGCACCCATGCGGCACACAGCACACGATGCAACACACACGCTCACGCTCAAGTGCTCAACCTACTCCCTATGTCCGTGAAAGACTGTACATTTAGAGATTTACACATTGACCAGGGCATAATTAACGCCCAAAAGTAGCAGACTTATGTGTGCATGCGACCATTGAGATAAGAAGATTAAATGAAGGCCGTTGGATGTTGTAATTAAGGATAGACATGTAGCCTATACCTACAGCACAAGTTGGTGCATTAGTCAATCAATATCGATTTAGATTAAAGGCTAAATGCATTGGAAGTGTAGATGTACATCATGTACTACACTCTTTGTTTTATAGCCGATGTACACTCTTTGTTGGAAGACCGAGGGAGGACACGTGCATGCACTCACATACACAGCCAGGGCGGTTCGCGCGCAAGGGTTGGACTCGTGTCGCGCCTGCATAAAGTTTTGTTTAACTGATTTCTTTGCTCTGCCAACTGACAGGTGGGACCCAGAAACCAGGTGACAATTTAACCAGTCAACAAAGTGCCACGTCGACTATGTGGCCGGTCAGTAGGGTGCAATACGGTGCTCTACGATGAGCTAGTGATCGTATAATCGCCGCAAAACTATATATAGTGACCGTAAAGAGCGTGTTGTTACATACGTTGACCGCCAGTGTATTTTTCTCGTTTCAAATTAAGCCATATTAATCGGAAAGGACGCAGTATGGACTACTACTACTACTAGTACTAGTACTGCTTTGATGTGTCCCGTCAACTTGCCGAACGAGGAGAAGCTTGCTTACTACGCCTCTCCCTCGCCCATGCGCGCGGTGGTTCGCAGGACGAGGAGAGGGTTTTGACTACAGCGCCCTCTCCCTCTCCCTCTCCCTCACCCTCGCCCTCGCGGTGGACATGCTGCAGTTCAATCGGTGTCAGATTGCCAGAAGCATATTGTACTGTAGTATCATCATTGTTGGACCTTCCGAAGAGGCGAAGAGCCAAGTGCAAGGTTCACACGAGTACGAACTGTTGAACCTCCCGAAGAGGCAAAGAGCCAAGCGCAAGGTTTTATAGGAGTTGTCGTCCTAGTAGGAGTGTACTACAACTATAGCGAACGATGCTACTGTATGATGCCGCCACGTCACGTATATCCAAAGCTGTGCCACCTTTTTTTCTCAAAGAGCGTGTTGGAGCCCGTGCAACAACCACACAAGTTGCACGTACACATAACACATTTACTAGTAATAAATTCTAAAGGACAAATGCCAGTATGCCACACAAGTTCATCTCCAATTCATGTGATAAATTTGTGCACGACTAGTCTACATATATTCACAGCGCTACCGTTCACAATTACCGTACTCCACTTACACGTTATAGATGGGCTACATGTCCTCCTCCAGGTTCCAGTCCCAGGTGTTCTTCATGGATGGCACGATCCATAGCGGTGGGCAACGGGAATCATTGTCGCAGCTTTCTAGTCCGGTTCCACATGATGGAGACTCATCCAAGCTGAAGCGGCATAAATCAGGGATAGCGTGTCCCAGCATGTCGTTCATCCGGCGGTGCGCACTGAAGACACAACCATGCTTCATGAACGGAAGGCCTTCCGTGTCGTGCACGGAAGGTGGCATCCGCTTCACAATGGGGTAGCTGCCCCCGATGAAAAACGAGTACTCTCCAAGAGTGTTCCTCGGCACCCACGTAGCATCACGGGGGTCGAACTCGGCGCCGTTCATCTGGTACACGTGGCATCCCAAATCTGGACACATGGTGACGTACATAGTCAAGGTCCATGCATAATAATGTTGTGCTCAAATATGGCGGTCAGTAATACTGTGCAGCAAATAGTACTACTCCGGTATAGAGGAAGTAAAATAACCGGCTTATTATATATAGCCACTCTTGGCTACATGGATGAGATAGTAAGACATGGAAAAACAAAAATGGTGGCAGCTAGTGGGTTCAAGTCTTCAAGGGCCTAGCTAGCTATATGCATCCTCCAAGGTAAAAAGTACTCTGTCGGGACCCCAATTCTAAGTCACACCGATCTAGCATGTAACACCTCATATCACTTTGCGGCCTCACGCACGGTATTCCCACGGGTGTCGCCTTACCATGGCCCGAGACCGTTTGCGCCTTTTGGCTCACGTATATGATAGTGTCGCTAGCATCCATATGACAAAGAACCCGGGCCGACATGACTAGTCATGAACCCAAAGTGGCACTAAGTTACGGGGACACGCATACATGAAACAACATCGAGCATGCGGTCAGCAGCGTGTGAATCCGGGCTATAGCAACTGGGCTAACAGGACTCCGGGAAACCCGGGGCTGTAGCAGGCTAGGCAGGACTTCGGATGTCACCGCGTGACATTTCCCTGAAGGGACAGACACAGGAACGAAGTGAATCACATGCCGGCCAGTCTAAGTGTTCCGGAGCAGTAGTGCTGGGCTAGCAGGACTCCGGTAAACCGGGCTGTAGCGGACTACCATGGCTCGGTGGAAGAACTAGACTACATTTCCCCATAAGAGAGGCTACCAAGGATAGACAACTAGGTTGTCGGATCCCACACATAGCAATACACGTTACACGTACGCACAACATGCAAGTATGTGCTGTACAACATGGCATCACAACATAACGCAAACTCATATAGATAAAAGGCCCAGAAGAGCCTCATAGCATTAAGTACAAACAGGGGTCACATGACCCATCATTCAGAGCATACAAGCAACGGAAGCATTACATGTCTGAGTACAGACAACTACAAAAAAAGGCTGAGAAGCCTGACTATCTACAAGCCCCTCCCAAGGGTACAAGATCGTAGCTGAGGTACAAGCTACTCGTCGAAGTCCAAGCGGAACTACTAGTAAGACTGAAGTCTCCGCTGCAAAAACATAAATAAAGCAACATGAGTACAAAGGTACTCAACAAGACTTACATCAGATCCTATCATACATGCATTTGTATCAAGAAGGTAGCATGGGGTTCAGTTGCAGCAAGCCAGCTTTGACTCAGTGGCTATCCTGTTCTATGACTACGAGAAACTTCTTTGAGGTAAGAAGGCGCACACGAGTCCACTAATCACCACCTCAATACACCACTATGGATTCATTCCCATCTCACTACGAGAATCCATCCATAGCACTCACACTTATCTTGAGCATTTTAGAGTATCCACTTCAAGTTGTCTATGTACCACGTAAGCATCCAAGAAGTCCATAACCGGGGACACGGCTATTCGAATAGATCATGATAACCCTGCAGGGGTGTACTTCTTCACACACGCTCTCACCACTTATCACCATGTACATGTCATGTATCTCAGCAACCTTCAAGCGGAAGCTTGGCGAGGGTGTCGGCCACGACCTAACTAACCACACAAGACTCTAGTCCAGGTTTATCGCCTATTCGGGTTCCATCCGCAAGGAGATCCGGCCGGGGTGTCGCTCACGGCCCCAAACGATGTGTGCAGGGTTCCCGAGCCCACCATCCGGGTGCCACTCGGTACACCGGGCCACGTGTGCCTAGTCTGTCCCAAGCCCACCCTGCCGGGTGCCACTCGGTAGAAAAATAGCACTACCTACAAACACCAGAAACTACTTGCAACTCTTGGACAGAGATCAAGTTGGTTAATAAGTCGAGAGGGGCACTTAAGCATTCCAATGTGTGGTAGTAGCTAGTCAGTGGACAACATACACAGAACTCAGTGCTTAAGGACGGTTCCAGTGAGACAACCCACCATGTACTCCTACATGGCCTCTCACCGCTACCTTTACCAAATCGTGTTCACACACTTAACTCTCAGCACCAGAACATATCGTAACACTCCAATTCATTCCCTATGAATCAGACCTGACACAACTCTAAGCAATAGTAGGCAAGGCATGGTAGGAACACAACATGGCTCAAACAACTCCTACACATGCTAGTGGGTTTCAACTATTTACTGTGGCAATGACAGGTCATGCAGAGGAATGGGTTCAACTACCGCAGCATAAACTAGCAGTTGAATCGTTGTTGTCCTAATGCAGTAAAGGAGAGCAGGAGTGAGAGAGTAGGATTGTATCAGAATGAACAAAGGGGGTTTGCTTGCCTGGTAGATCAACAGGGTGGCACTGCTCCTCAGACAGGTACTCTGGAACACTCTCCGGAGCAGGACCTATCAAGAAGGAACGGTGTCGACAATCAAAACACAATCATATGCAACAATATGATGCATGAATATGGCATGAATATGTGATGCGTTTTGAGCCAATGCATTTAGCATTCAACTTGGAAGAAATCCATTTGAACCAAAGGTTCAAATGCAACTCTAATATAAGTCCCTTTAAATGCCATAAGTGTGTTTTCATATATACAACATGTATAGGTTGGTTTGTCATGCATGAAAATGGCACAGATGGATAGATTGAATTTTTCTGATCATTTTTCATATATAAATTATTTAAATCTGAGCTACGGTTGAATTTCTATGAATTTTGAAGTTTATATCATTTTCTGGAATTTCCTGATTTAATTTAAATCCAGAAAATGAATAACTGCGTCAGCACTGCGTCATGCTTGCGTCACCAAGTCAACAGCGCTGACCGGGGTCAAACCTGACGTGTGGGGTCCACACGTTAGTGACACAGTGTTAAACAGGGGGGTTTACTAATCTAATTAAAGGATTAGGGCGCATGGGCCCACTGGTCAGTGTCATGGCTTAGGTTAGGTGGTGATTAGCACTGAGCTAATCACCTGACCGACGGGGCCCACTGTCAGACCGGCGAGGTCGTCGTCAGCGACCTCAGGACGCGGCGGCGTCCGCGTTACATGCCACGGGGGCGGCGGCTAAGGGCACCGGGGCGTAGCCCGGGCTCTTGCGCATCTGGTGGGGCAGGAGTGCGGAGGAGGGGTGGCCGGAGCGGAGCTCACGGCGATGGCCGGAGCTCGGGCTCGAGCGGCTGCGGGGGAGGGTGGGGCTATAGAGCACGGGGAAGCAGAAGAGAAGGGGGAACCGATGCAGGGGCTCACGGCGGATTCGGGGGCGTCGTCGGAGAGCTCGGCGAAGGGCTGGTGCGGCCGGAGGGTCGCCGTCGATCTCGGGCGGCCGGAGACGAAGACGACACCACCGAGGACGAAGCGGAGCTCGCCCGGGTTGCTTGGCTTGGTGAGGAGGGAGAGGGGGTCGCGGCGGAGCTGTGGAGCGTGTCGGGGAGGTGTGGCAGTGGCCGAGGCCACGGTGGCTGTGGACGGCGGCGACAGGCGCGTTCGGCCGCGAGAGAGAGAGCGAAGGGGAAGAGGGAATGGGCACGGGGGAGAGCGAGAGAGGTGCGGGGCGGCGCGTGGCATCGCACGGGTGTTCCAGGCGACGAGGGGGAGAAGCAGGAGGTGGCCGGACGCGTGGCCGCGCGCACCGAGCGCGTGCCCCTGTCCTCCTGGCGCGAGGAAGGGGACGACTGGCATGGCCAGCTGGCTGGGCCGGCCTGCTGGGCCAGGCCAGGCTGCACAGTGAGGTAAGTGCAGCTGGGTTTTCTTCCTTTCTTTCTATTTTTGTTTTCTGTAATTTGTTTTGATATAGTTTTAAACACTAAATCATTTTATTTACTTCTGTCAATTTTTGTAGGAACTAGTTGGATTGCTCCAAAACTCCTGACCAATTAACAGAATTTTTGGACATATATTATATATATAGCAAATATATATCCAAAGCAAATAATTATGCATTAATTCCAGATGGCCAAAATAAATACTTATGAGCTCCTGAAAATATTGGTTTGATTTTTTATCTCTGTCCAATATTTTCAGAGAGTAACATGAACATTTTGGACCTTTTTGGAGCAATTTTTATCTGGGTCATTTCCAGAAATGATTCTGAGGGTTTCACAAATCCCCATTTCAAATTTAAATTGAATTTAAACATGATGCACACATGACTAGCTAGTCTAGGTCATACCAGAACTAGGGACGTGACATACTCCTACTAGTACTACAAAGTATACTACTAGTACAACAATGAAAGAGAAGGCGAGAGGGTTAAAAAATG
The DNA here is from genome assembly GCF_018294505.1 of Triticum aestivum. Classification (NCBI taxonomy): domain Eukaryota; kingdom Viridiplantae; phylum Streptophyta; class Magnoliopsida; order Poales; family Poaceae; genus Triticum; species Triticum aestivum. Next base: position 395,867,434 of record NC_057799.1, read on the forward strand.
GAATACCTGGGGAGATGGTGACGGTCCGATCGTGGTAGATTGTGTGACCATGTTGCACATCAGTGGTACCATGGGTAACGACTGCTAAGATAGTTGATCCCAATATGCCAAAGTCAGCTACAAGGTTCCAGGTTAGACCGAATCGGGGATGCAAATGCACATCCAGGATCGGCGATCTTATTTTGATCGGGGGATGACTGGTCCCTGCAAAATAATGGAGTACCGTTAGGGATGTAAATGATGGTTTGTGCATTCCGTTTGTAATCTCCCGTACCGTAGGATGGCAACCAGATGAAACAAGTCCCCTGGCTTGTCACCGCGAAGATGCGGCCTAGATGGCGCACAGCATCTTCGAACGTGTAGGGGTACAAATCTGCCACCGCCAACGTGCGCCAGCCTCTGCCATTATTGCCTCTTGCATTGATGACAATCCTTATGTCGAACACCGCGATGAGATAGTAATCGTCGTAGCCGCATTGCTTTGTCGGCGGGTCCGCAATTGCTATCTTCTTCAATCTCATGTAGGCATCATCATACGTATTCAAGCCCAGCCAGTCCGGAAGGCCGATCCCAATGGTGGAGAAGGGGTGTACCGGAACGGCCGCACTGCTGTGGATGTTGTGCAAAATGATGGTGGTATCCGGCCAGAGGTATGCAAGCCAATCTTCGTTGGCATCGACCCAGACCTATATATAAGACGGTGGGCAGTGGAGAAATTACAGGATGGAAATGGAATAACTAAGTACTACATGATCAAACTCCATTACTGACCTGCTCATCGGACAAAATCCGACTACCTCTCAACGTCGGCAACTCTAGCGGAGTCAACGCGCAACCATGGCCAGGGAACGGTGGACTGTTCGAAGGATTGTCCCATAGAAGAACCTTCTCCTCGAGGACGCATGGAAGACCAACAAGCATGGCCTTTTCCCAAGCCTGTTTAAGCAGCGTCTTAAAAAGTTGGTGCAGGAAGCACCGAGTCTTGCGGCGGTGAGGACGTCGGAGCAACGTGCGATTTCTCCCAGAGGATCGTCGTCCAAGGTCTCCCAGCCCCGACGAGGAGGAGAACCGCCTGGCGAATCCATGGGAGCAGCGACGAACTGCCTTCTCTTCGGGGGGAGGGGAACTGGCGAGGAGGAGATAAGAGCGTAGTAACCGCAGGGCCTCGTCCCTTCCAACTGTAGATCGTTCCTCAGCGAAGGGGTGAGGCTATTATTTACTACTAGTACTAGCATTATGGAATGTTATGGGATTGCATTATACTGTAAATAATAGCACTAGTAAGAAATTTTTGGCACTAGGTAGTAGTTTTTGGCGTGGATTAAGAAAATTTGGGTATGTTTTTGCCATTTTTTGTACACGCCAACTAGTGTCAAAAAACGTCTTACATTATGTGACATAGGAGTACGTACTCGTACTGTAGCAGTACTAGTACGACTTTTCTCAACTAGTAGTGCGATGTACTGTACTTCTAGTCTAGTATAGTGCACCAGTTTTGAACTCTTGAATCTCAGGGCCAAGGAGCTACAGTTGGAAGTGGAGGGTACTACTGTTCTCTAGAACCATCGTTGTACTGTCAATGCAGGGGAAGTACACCTGCGTAGTGGCCTAGTGGGTACTCTCGGTGCTCTATTCAGCCGCTCCTCTCACGTAGTTGGCCTACTCAGCTGCTCCTCTCACGCACACACTAGCAGCCTGTTTATCAGCGACGGTTACTGCAGGGGCAGAACATTTGAGTTATTTGATACAGCGAGACTAGGCTTTTCGCTTCCATTTGTGGAGGTGTAATGGATCTCGTCGAACTTTGTTAGTAGTTCCTTCTTTATGAATGAGATGAAGCAAAGCTTTTGCCTCCGTTTAAAAAAACATGTCAAGAGGAATTTCTTTTATAGTAGAGCCGATAATGGAGTGAAGTCCATGCGTGCAACGCCACAAGCTACACAGTAGTAGTAGAGCACTTTACGTACAGAGCCATATTGCACAGTTCCCAATGCCCCGCCAGGCTTTTCCGGCTCCTCGGGATTAATTGGGAGGCGCTAGTTTAAATATGCTACTAGCTGGAAGCTGCAAGCGAGGTGCGGCTAGGGCGAGCACGCGAGCCACGGGATGCTGGGAAGGAAAACCCGTTCACGTGGCTAGGCTGTCCAGTGCACCTAGATTGTGGGGCCGCACGTCCGTTTGACTTCAAAACTCAAACTACCCGTGTAAAATATTGGCTCGCAGCAAAGTGTAGTAGTACTATTTTTTTTAAAGGCCACCGTGCGTTCGGCCGGGATCGAACCCACAAAACGAGGTATACACTCCCGCGACCACTAGTAGTACTCGTTGGAGTACAACGCAACCTAGAATCGCCTTTTGTCGCTAGTAGTACGTACATTGTTCCTTACAAGAAACCCCTAAGAGCATGGTTAATAGTATAGCCAGCTGCTGGCTATAAGCCAGTGCCATGTCATGTACAGCCCATCTTATAGCCAACATGTACAATAATAGATCAAAAGAGTGTACTACTTTTTTATTATGTGGCCCACTTCTCATTCTCACAAAGTGCCTAGGAGCACGTGCTAGAGCTGGCTCTTCACGAAGAGCCCGCTTAACTTCTCTCTCCTCTTCTCTTTCCTCCAACTAAGCAGAAATATACTAGTTTATTTCTTATAGCCCGCTGACTCAACTCTATTGTACTTGCTCTAATAATGCAAGAAATCACTAAAATGCTAAGAAACTACTACCACTTGCATACGTGGCAGACTTAAGATAAGACTACCTTATCAACCATTGTACATGCTCTTACCAACAAAAATCCTCGAGTGACCTCCTACCTTCGGCCCGTCCACCTAGTCATCCTCGGCCATGGGACGCAGCTACCGCCGCCGGCAGAAGGCGAGGTCAAAACCGCCGGCGGCGCGGAGCCCATGTTGCGGCAGCCCGAATGCCAGCTTCGTCCGGCGCTCGCGGCCGCTAGCTAGCCAAGATAGCTCCGTCCAGCTGCTTGTCTGCAAGGTTTGCTAGCTAGATTGGCACGGCAGCGCGGCGGCTTGCTCGCGCGCACCGCACTAAGGCCAGCCATCTGGCTCAAGCGAAGGCCAGCGCGGCGGCTTGCTCGCTCGTGAGTCACGCCCGGGCCAGCCTGCCAACCCGTGCGGAGGCCAGCGCGGCGTCCGGCCCGTCCGGCGGAGCGGCGGCCAACTCGCTCATCACCGGTGCCACCGACGAACACGCATCAGTACTGTTTGAAGTAATGTTCAGGAAAAATAATGATTTGAGCAGGAATAACAGGATAGAAGGTCAGATGTGGGTCCCTCATGTCAATGGTCAAACAAAATGTGTTGGTTTAAGCTGCCTCGTCAGCACGGACGTGTGGGCCAACCCTGTCATAAATGGGTTTAAACGAACCTAATCGGTAGGAGTACTAGGTAGTTTTTGGCGTGGATTAAGAAATTTTGGGTATGTTTTTGCTATTTTTTGTACAATAGATTCTTCCTAGGGCTTGTTGAAAGTGGTAGTTTTTTGTTAAATACTCTACATATTGTAAGTAGGAGTGAAAGTTAAGCTTTGGAAGCCAATAAGCAAGGCTAGTTACATAGTGCATATGTGTACATGATTGAAAGTAAATATCAACCATGAGTGACTAATATCTTGATGGAAAACTCGAAACTATGGAATACTAGGAAAAAATGCATGGTTGAAAATACTAGCAATGTTCATGTCCGTTGCGACGAATCATAATTAGAATAATACTTATTCACAAACTTGGTACAAAACACTCTAATTTTGATATACATATGTCACTAGAGATATATTATGTTTCAATTATAATATATTCCTTGGGCTGTTTTGGTGAGGTCAGGGAGGGATGTGGTTGGTTTTAAGATACTAATTATGGGTTTTTCTGCAAATTGGTAGACAAGTGGGATGTTGGTGAGAAAAGGCAACAACTTGCCTCACAATCGTTAGATGTAGATCTAATGGTCAGAAAAGACGGATGGGAGACACACCAGCATCACCAACTTAGTCTTGTGTAGGAGTACTAGCAAGATCCGTGCATTGCATGGAACATCAAGATGCATTTTTTATAAAACACTTGTTGTGATTGACCCTTGCGGGAGTAATCCCATGTGTAAAATCTAATGATATCTCGAGAAATATGAGATAAGGTGAAGAGGAGTGGGGTGTGGTGGTGGTTGGTGGTCGGACTGAGCGGAGGCATGGGGATTGACGACGCCGGCAGCGACCACCAGGCCAGTTTGTTCCAGAGGCTTCCTTTCTTAATTGCTCAACAATGAGGTTTGTTGGAGATAAGGATGAAGGAGGGAAGGTCTTGTCTGCAAATGTGGAGAGGGGTGCGGGTATCTTTTAGTTTAATTTCCATCCGTCAGATATAGATCGGACGGTCTATATTGCAAGACGGCACACGTACCATCATCACCAACTCGGTCTTTTATAAGAGAAGAAATATAAGTATGGAGATACAAACGTATTATCGATACTTGCTTCCGTAAACTAGCATCTACATTCTATTCAACGCCTCGGCATGTGGGGCCTTAGCACAATGACTTCTCGACTGTGTAAAACAAAGATTTGCCCATCGCCGACAAGGAGGGGGTGATGGCGGCGTGCTTTTTGGCTTGCTCTAGTCCTAGTAGTCATACTAGGTGGTCTAAGCACGTGTAGATTTATTCTTTTTCACGTCTCGTGTTCGCCGTACTTCCACGACTGTTGATGAATAGACGGTAAGTTATTCACGGGGAAACTCTTGTTGAGCGTGTTTGCGAGAGAGAGAGACAGTGTGCATGTGTGATATGTTAGAGACTGAGGCAATGATAACAGATTCTTTGTGTCTATGTGTGTGGAGGATAGAGAGAGACATGTACATGGGGCTTTGTGTTGTGTAACGTGGAGACACATATACATAATTAGAGAGTGAGTGTGTGAGATACACATGCGGACATGAGGAGAGATGAGGATCCAGATAAATGGGTGTTTGTGCGTGTCTGTGTGTGTTTGTGCACGCGTTTGTGTGTGAGAGGGAGAGAGTGTATGTGGAGTAGAGAGACCACTGATGATGTAAACTAGTATAAGGGAAGGGGGAATGGTGTGACATGTGTAGTAGCGAGATAGCACGGGTGCGGGCGGGGGGAGCAGACTATTTGGAAGAGACATCGAGTGTGTGTGTGGGAGAGGGGTGTGAGAGCAAGAGAAAGAGAGAGCTAGCGACGGAGAGAGAGAGAGAGAGAGAGGAAGAGAGGGGGCGAGAGGGGTCGTTTGTGTCCATAAATGGCGTATAGATAGGGAGACAATGTTGATGTTGTCCGAAATTGGCCTATGAACGGAGACGCAAGGGAAGCGAGTCATCGTGTGTGTGATAGGGACTTCATGAGAGATCTAGAATAGATGGTGTAGAGAACAATGTGCGAAATCGAGAACGATTATACATTAGGGAGCTATGCAAAGAGTCACGACATATATGTATACAGGGAAGGAGCTGGGGCGGGTCCGCATGTGGGAGAGATAGAAAGAGGAGAGTGGTGCACAAGGAGACAAAGTGTGCTTGTTTGCAGTGGGGGTGGTGTGTGAGGTGAGTGCGCGAGAACCACATAACTAGGGAGATAGACGTTTGGGGGCGACGTTTTGTGTGTATGGGAAATATACACTCTACATAGTGCATGTGCTTGGGTAAGAGAGATAGCGGGAGACCTAGAGAGTGAGGGAAGAGATGTGTGCATGCCCGAGAGACAAAGTGATAGAGACCTATGTTGGGGTCCAGACTTTACAACAGAGAGGGGTGTTAATGTGCTCGTGTGTTGGTGTTTGGGGGAGAGAACGACTTCTCTATGTGTGTGTGTGTGTGGTGGTGGGGGGGTTGACTTCAGATAAAGAGTGAGGTGTCTATATTTGAGGGACTTTAGCGTAATTGAGATATTGTGCACTCATGGTTGATCAATTTGTTTCACAGTTTGTACTTTGAGATAACGATACTTTTGAACATGCGTGATATACCTTGATGTACCAGAATTACAAACCTAAGATTGGAATTTTGGAATTCGACTCCATCATTAGCTTTTGTAATTCATTTAAACAGAGGTACATTTTTTAAGCCGGGATTTCGTGATTTCAAATTCATATATCAAACCTAGAGATATACACATACGGGCATGTTCAAACTTTATAATCATCCACTTTATTCATACACATACACATTTTTGCTTTTGTCATCATATTTAGGATAAACACATTTGGAATTTCATTTGAATTGGACCGTATGATGGTATTTGCTTGTAGTAGCTCAATGATCCATATTTGAATTGAATGGACAATCTAAGTTTCGAGTTGGAGACATTGATTTTCAAAACTTGCACATTTTTTGCGTGCAAAACAAACAAATTGTCGGCCATGATATCATAGTCGGCCGTACGAGAGCAGAATACTTATAATTTTAGGCGCCAAAAGCTTTCAAACTTCCCGCTCACATCGAAATATCACGCGCCCGAAAGTTTAGCCCTGCGATATTCCTGTTTTACCCCTACCACATGAACGGAAAAGGGATGCTTTGGTAACTCCATTGTTTTCCCCTCTTTGCCCCCAACATTCTTCCCCAGAGCCCCTCCCCTTCCCCTCCCCGAGCCCCCAACCACGGCAAGCCGCCGAATCTAGTCCTCCGCCGCAGCGGTGGACCTCACACCCCGCCGGATCTACCTTCCGCACCTTGGAACCCCCAACTGCCAACTCACCACTTCACCGGAGCCGCTTCAGCGACTGGCTTGTCCACCGCTCCAGATCTCCTTGACCGCCATCATGGTCCACCGCACCGGATCTGCTTAATCGGCGCCCTCATCCACCACAGCGTAGGCCCTTCACTGACTCCCTCGTCCGCCCCTTCGCTGGCCCTTCATACAAGCCCTCGTCCGCCGCAACAGATCCGCCTCACCGAAAGCACTGTACAACGCGCCCGCCGAAGCCTTCGTCCACTGCACCGGACCCGCTCCACGGACGCCATATTCAACTCCACCGGCCCTGCTTTACCGACGCCGCAGCCTCATCAGGTTATTTTGATTTTTACTCCTTCAGTTTTTCTCTTTATCGTGCAACTGTTCACTTACCACAGATGAGCTTTCTTGTATGTCGATAGGCGCCGCAACCGTAGCACCGGAGCCGCTTCAGCGACGGCGACAGCCGGCCCAAACTCAACCGCAACACGAGCACCATCGACGATCCTTAGCTATCAAGTATGACAACGATACCCATACGCCGCTGAGAATCAGGCACTATTATCCAATGGCCGGCGCCTATGTTCACTTTCCTAGCATAAGCACCGCACCTTTGAATTTCTTCAGGGCATCATTCAGTTTTTCATGAGACGCGTTATTCTGCTTGCACCTGTAGGGCCATACTTCTGGCAGTGAACATATTACATGTGCTAAATTACATACCAGTGCACATATAGTTAATATGCTTTAGTTTTATTCTGATGCCACCTGTTGGTTCCATCAGACTGCTTATTGTTCTCTATGCTTAATTACACATCAGCAAACTAGCATGTGGTTCTGCTGCTTTTTGTTCGTTTTACCCTACATTTTCTGATGCTAGCTATTACATCACTGCTCCGAGCCTCTGTTCATTACTTGTTTGTGTGTTCTTGATCTTCCCAAGTTGCATGACTAATTTGATGCTTCTATTAATTATGGAGCTGCCAACCCCATCAAGCAAAATATTTGTTCTTTTGGGGCTGGCACCTCAAACAAGCATAAAAATAGAGGGAAGCAGATATATTGTCGTGTATGCACACACCCTTCTTTCATTAGTTTAGATGAACCATTGATGATCAATTCAGACCAGTGCATGCGATTAAAATTAATTTTACCTAAATAGATGGTGCAGAATAAACTACAACAACTAGATTTGCAACCACGGGATGCTGACGATATCTTCAAAGAACATTGCAATAGCAGCTAGGCTTCACAGCAACATATGGTAAGCCAGTGTGTTTTAGTACATGTGAAATGTAATGCGAGTGGGCTGCTTTCTTGGCTTGTGCCCTCAACGTGTAATCCTACCGAATTACAAATAGTTCAGTTGTCTGCTTTGCTGTATTTCTTGATTCGAATGCATATTTGTTGTTACGCTATACCTGAGTTGGCCAATATGTCAGCAGTGCCTGCTGTACTATCGTAAAGAAATGCATGCCTATGTCATTTGAGTCCTTAACTTTTCCTCTCAACTTCATCACAAGACTGTCTTCGTAGTTTATATGAGGCCACACTGTTAAGTGCTTTCTCAGATTATTTCAACTCCTTAGATGCCTTGGCAACTTAAATATAGCGGTTGTACACTCCCTTTCAACTAGGGATGTCAACTGGGTCCCGTTTAATCCCGATTAAAGTCCACTAGTGGTATGATAGTTCAAAAGAGTTTTTGTTTTTTGAGGAAAATGAACTAGGGAGGTAGCAAAAACTAACTAGATGGGACTAGCCGATGTCGTTTATTTGCCACTTACATCCCTAGTTTCATCTTACCATTTTAATTTCTTTTCGGCTGATGCTACTTCGAACCATTTAAATATAGTTTGCCATGCTCGACAATAATTCGTCCGTCGTTTACCATGTAAGCTTACTGCCTGGATCATACGATAACTATCTCTTACTGATGTCCAGCGGAAACCTTTCAGGCTGCTGTTCACACTAGGACACAATGTACAACCCCAGAATCTATTTGTGGAAGCAGTGCGCCATCCATGTTACCAGATGGTAGCAGTTCAGAGGCAACACCGCCGGAGAGCAGTCTGAGCACAGATATTATAGTGCTTGAGGCTCTACTAGAGGCAGAAAGAGATGGTGTGGCTGCCATGAATGAGGTAATCTTTATCTTGAGGCTGGAAATTACGGAATTAGCGGCACACATTATGCAAGCAACCCAAGAATTGGAGGAAGTAAGAATGTTGCATTTGATAACGGAGGAGGTCCTGCTGTTTCTGCTATCTGAAACCCAAGGGAATCCCGGTTCTTCTTTAGATACCAGTTGAAATTGTCATTAGATTATTGTACTTGCATGTTGTGTCATGTCTCTGAATGGATTATGTTGCAAGACCCCCTATGTTGTCCATGTGTTGTAATGATCCAAATTTTTTAGGCGAGGTAATCCTCAGTACTTGTATGATTGACATAAGGTGAACTGTTTTTCGTGTGAGCATATTGTATTGGATGAAATAACTGTTTGACTCAGAGTGTATCCAACCTACTGAATTCGAAGATCACGACAGTTCTAAATCATAATCATATATAAAGGTGGAATAAATCTTTGTTGTGGTTTTGAAGAAATAAATAACAAAACGTATAATTATCTGTGGATATTCGTAATCGAATAAAAATTGGATTTGAATTTAGTTTGCCAGGTCCCAGGGCAAACGTGAATGCTAATTCTCCCAAGTTTTGAACGAAGCGGCTAAACACCCACTATAATTTGTGGGCTGCCCGAAGCAAGTGTTTGCAAGATGGAAATTACTGTCTACCCCTGACAGTTGACATCCTTATCGACCAGATTTACACTGCTGTCGATAGGGGTAGACTAGTAACTTCAATCAGACGTGACACGACGGCCTCTGAGCCCATTCAGACACGGTGGGCGCCAAACGTGGGCGGCAAAACACATTTGATTCAAGCTCGTCCGAAAGACATGTGTCTCTTCCTCCATTTCCCCATTCATACACGGTGGGCGGCAAAACAAACTCTCCTCATCCGAAATTGATGTAGGCTAATATTTTAAATAGGGACAGATGTGTAACTTCCATCAGACGTGAGACAACCGCCCTACCTGTCAGCCCCGTTCATACACCGTGGGCGGCAAAACACCCTCTCCTCGCCCGAAATAGTTACCGGCAAATATTTGGGAGATGCGAGATTACTGTCCTATCCCCAACCGACGCGATGTCCGAAATTTTAAACGGGGGATAAGTTCATAACTTTCCCCCATTTCAGAGAAGCGCGTCCCAAAGTTTGAGATCCCCCTCCCCTCCATTTGCCCATTCATACACCGTCGGCGGCACGACAACCTCTGCACTGCGGCCAGCCTCCTCCGTCCGCCACCCCATCCTCCACCTTGTTAGAGCCGCTACCCCTACCCCGTCGTCCACTGCAAGAGATGGACGTCTCTCATCCACGACGCTGGACCAGGATCCTTTCATCGCCTCCTCTCGCTTCATCGGCGCCGTCGTCCACCTTGCCGTTGCCTCTCCTACGACCGCCTCGTCCACGGCAACAGGATATATCCCCCGACCCGGCCGTCTGCCGTCTAAAGTCTTCTTCCCCGCCGCCGACAGCCATCGCACCCGCAGCACCCTCAACGTATCAGCATAGGCCTACACGGCATCGCAAGAGAGGTGGTACTCTTCCATATGTGCTTAAGTTATTGATCTCACCCGGAAAATAGATCGTATTTTGTTTACTGTACTATTCTTGTCCGTACCAAATCGTAGTAGCTAGTTGAAAGCAAACATTGGTTGCGAAGTACCTTTGTCCGGTTTGCACCTTCAGATCCGCCATGGCACGGGCACTATACTCATAAAGCTTATGGTTTCCCCCCTTTATATTCACTACCATCATCGTAGGTGCTTCGTGTCGTGCTAACACTGCTCCTCAAGACCTCAACCCAAAGCTTACGTGTTGAAATATGAATCTGATATGATGCTCATATCACTAAAACAGAGAACGTTTAATTGGTCACCTAATGTTCCTATATTCGTTTCGAAAAGCATGTGCGCCACCCACTGGTCCAGCTAGTTCCACTTTCCTGATTTTTCTCTTGATGCTTAGGGTTTTCCCCTTTTATCTACTCTACTATAATCTGCGTAGGTGCTTTCTGTCGTACTAGCATTACTCCACCCTTCAAGCTAAACAACACAACACTCAGAATTCGAAAGCTTAGTTGTTCAAATATGATTGTGATATGATACTGATATTAGTTAACCGACACATTTAATTGGTTAGCTAAAGGTCCCACTTGAGTTTCCAAATGCATGTCGCGACATATAGAGAGACAGCATAATTGCATTTCTTTGTCACTTGTTGACCGTACTTTCTTGTCCATACCAAATCTTAGTTGTTATTTCAAAGCAAACATCGGTTGCTAACTACCCTTTGCGCGGTTTGCAGCTTCAGATCTGCCATCCCACTGCCACGGTCAACACTGTACTCATCATGCTTATGTTTTCCCCATTTTATGGTGACCACAATCAGCCTACGTGGTTCGTGTCGTAATAGCACTGCTCCACCCATCGAGCTAAACAAGCTTAGTTGTACAAATTCATATCTGATATTATTGCTGATATTAGTAAAACTGAGAGATGTTTAATTGGTTAGCTAAATGTTCCTACTTTAGTTTCAAAATGCATGTGAGCCACATATGGAGAGACCAGAAAGAATAGTATTTCTCTGTGCGCTCTGGTTCATCATGGGTGGCCAACTGACATTGTATTGAAAGACTTGTAATATCTTCAATCTGCTTGCTCTTCTGCTCTTCTTTAAGATGATACTCTTCTCTTACGGTCGACTGGTCAGGTCGAGTTGTTCTCCCTTAGTATATTTTGAATCTGTCAGGTCAGGTCGACTTGTTCTTCTTTACTATATGTTGAAGCTATCATCTGCGAAGTGTCATCACTTCTGGAGATCTCATATTTTGAGTAGTAGGCCACATTATATTAATGCACACAATAAATTACAGCATTCATGGCATCTTTTAAAAAAATTGCAGAGATAGCACAAAGGGGTTTACAGGGAGGCAGTATTGGATTAGAATCACTTCTGCATTACAAAGAAAATCTCACTTGTTTTTATGTTTTCATGCATGTTAGATATTGAACATTATCAAAATGAATATGAGAATGGGCGCACGAGAGGAATATTGCGGAACGATCCACTGGCTAACAAACTTGGCATGGTGGAGGATGGCCTATCTTATTCACCCATCAAGGTGCTTGCTCTAACTTTGCAAAGTTGTATTGGTCGCACATATTTTGCATCTAACCTCTTGCATTACTTCTACTTTGTTACACCATCTGCTTAGTTTAAGCATCATATATGAGTATATGCCATACCTATCCATTTTCTGTACCTATTCCATGTGTCGCCACACTATGTTTTTCCAGTCAAATGTTGTTCTTTCATAATAGATGTCCAAAAGGAAGAGGGTGAGTGCAGATCCTCAAGGAGTACAAACTAGGTATTTGGAAAAGGTAGTGATACCTGTTAAATCAGATAGATCAGCAGCCACAGAAAACACAGGCCCAACTGTACCACACTTTACCCCTACTCCAGTGGCCAAACCCCTATTAGAAATGCTCGGAGCCCAGCGTCAGGTACTGTCTATGATATCAATTCAAAATTTGAACTCCTAAATTTCTGCTTGTGCCTTACCTTCTCTCTTGTATGAAAACTAATTTTAGATGAATCTCCTTGCTCAAAGGATCATACGATCTCAAAACAATAATGGGCTCTGCATTGCTCTTGTCAGTACCTCTCTCCCTTTGCCTTGTAACGCTGTACTTAATTAATTGCTATTTGATTATGTATCATCAGTCTGCACCTGAGCTTCATTATCCTCTGTTTCTTCCAATATTATTTGATCTATATTTACTCTTTGCAAAATGTAGAATAATGGCAACGCTTATAAAGAATTTTCTTTGGGGAATTTATTGAATTATCCTTCCATCAACATGGAGAAGGGCTTTGTCCAGCCCGTGTTAACATGTAATGTAAGTTCATCCTTCTCAAGCCTTCAAACTTTGTTCTAGTATAGATTTGGATAGGCATCATTTCCTCCACTGCTGTTTGCTTTGCTGTTTACATCTGATTGGATGTTTGCAACAACTACCAGTTTCAAATTGTAGTTGTAAAAACATGTTTCTTATGCAGAACAGATCCATTTATTTGCTTATATAATTGTGAAACCTGTTACGTGTCTCCTTGTTTCTCTTTCAGACTCGTATCTCTTACGTCAGGCAGAACTTTAGGGAAGATAGTGAGCCAAACCATCTTGAGGACAGCGAGATGACCCCAAGGTCCTGTCTTGATGAAGACAGTGAGTTGAAGCTACTCACCAGCAGGTGTGAGACAACCTCTGTGCAGTCGCTGCCTCAATCAGTTCGACTTCTTCAGTCCCAACTTAAAGCGGAAAGGCTTGCTTCAGCTCAGCTCCGACTTGAAGTCAAAGATGCAATGAAGATGTCAGAGGACTGCCGTGCGCATCATCATGCCTTAAATCTAGTGTTGATGCATCTATCGTTGACACAACTGAGGTCTAGTGTGACGCCCCCGATTTGACCGTACACTAATCATACACGCAAATGTGTACGATCAAGATCAGGGACTCACGGGAAGATATCACAACACAACTCTAAAACATAAATAAGTCATACAAGCATCATATTACAAGCCAGGGGCCTCGAGGGCTCGAATACAAGTGCTCAATCATAGACGAGTCAGCGGAAGCAACAATATCTGAGTACAGACATAAGTTAAACAAGTTTGCCTTAAGAAGGCTAGCACAAAAGTAGCAACGATCGAAAAGGCAAGGCCTCCTGCCTGGGACCTCCTAACTACTCCTCGAAGCCGAACTCCATGTAGAATCATCCTCGGGATCTCTAGCTCCTGGACTCCAGCATCTGGTTGCGACAATCCGGTATAGAAAAGGGGAAAGAGGGAGAAAAGCAGCCGTGAGTACTCATCCAAAGTACTCGCAAGCAAGGAGCTACACCACATATGCATGGGTATATGTGTAAAGGGCCATATCAGTGGACTGAACTGTAGAATGCCAGAATAAGAGGGGGATAGCTAATCCCGTCGAAGACTACGCTTCTGGCAGCCTCCATCTTGCAGCATGTAGAAGAGAGTAGATTGAAGTCCTCCAAGTAGCATCGCATAGCATAATCCTACCCGGCGATCCCCTCCTCATCGCCCTGTTAGAGAGCGACCACCGGGTTGTATCTGGCACTTGGAAGGGTGTATTTTATTCAGTATCCGGTTCTAGTTGTCATAAGGTCAAGGTACAACTCCGGGTCGTCCTTTTACCGAGGGACACGGCTATTCGAATAGATAAACTTCCCTGCAGGGGTGCACCACATAACCCAACACGCTCGATCCCATTTGGCCGGACACACTTTTCTGGGTCATGCCCGGCCTCGGAAGATCAACACGTCGCAGCCCCACCTAGGATCAACAGAGAGGTCAGCACACCGGTCTAGACCCTATGCGCGCAGGGGTCTGGGCCCATCTCCCTATGCACACCTGCACGTTGCGTACGCGGCCGGAAGCAGACCTAGCCCCCTTAATACAAGCGTGAGCTTACGGTCCAATGCGGCGCGCGCCACTCAGTCGCTGATGTCAAAAAGAGCTTCGGCTGATACCACGACGCCGGGATACCCATAACTACTCCCGCGTAGATGGTTAGTGCGTATAGACCAAATGGCCAGACTCAGATCAAATACCAAGAACTCGTTAAGCGTGTTATTTATCCGCGAACGCCGACCAGGGCCAGGCCCACCTCTCTCCTAGGTGGTCTCAACCTGCCCTGTCGCTTCGCCATAAAGTAACAGTCGGGGGCCGTCAGGAACCCAGGCCCACCTCTACCGGGGTGGAGCCACCTGTCCTTTCAGCACCCTCATCAGAATCACTTGCGGGTACTCCTCGAGCCGACCCGACTTTAGTCACCACATTTGTCATGTATATAATGTATATAGGATATACCCGTGATCACCTCCCGAAGTGATCATGGCCCAGTAGTATAGCATGGCAGACGGACAAGAGTGTAGGGCCACTGATGGAACACTAGCATCATATACTAAGCAGTAGGATGGCAGGTAAGGGTAACAACTGTAGCAACAATGACCGACTATGCAGCAGAATAGGATTAACGAAAGCAGTAACATGCTACACTACTCTAATGCAAGCAGTAGAGAGAAGAATAGGCGATATCTGGTGATCAAGGGGGGGGGGGCTTGCCTGGTTGCTCTGGCAAGAAGGAGGGGTCGTCAACTCCGTAGTCGAACTGGGCAGCAGCAGCGTAGGTCTCGTAGTCTACCGGAGAAGGAGAGGGGCAAGAAACAGTAAATACGGAGCAAACAAAGCATCACAAAACATAAGGAGGCAAAACGCGGTGCTAGGTATGCCCTAACGTGGTAGGAGGTGATACCGACGAAGGGGGGAAACATCCGGGAAAGTGTTCCCGGTGTTTCGCGTTTTCGGGCAAAGGTGCCGGAGGTGAAATGTTGCAGGTTCACTATGCTAGGGACGCATGGCGGACGTACGGGCTGCGTATCCGGATTCGTCTCGTCGTTCTGAGCAACTTTCATGTTGAAAATAATTTAATCCGAGTTACGGATTAAAAGATATGATTTTCTAAAGATTTTTAATAATTTCTGGAATTTAATTAATTATTTAATTTAATTCGAAATTGGATTTATGACCTCAGCGTGATGTCATGCTGACGTCAGCAGTCAACAGGGGTTGACTGGGTCAAACTGACGCGTGGGTCCAGTGGGACCCACGTGTCATACTCTGTTAGGTTAATTAGGGTCTAGTTAAACTAATTACTGTTTAATTAAACTAACATGTTAATTAGATTAATTAATTAGGATTAATTAACTTAATTAATTTAGTTAATTAATTAATTATTTACTTTAATTATTAATTAATTATTTATTATATATATTTATTCATTTATTATTATTATTATTTTAATTAATTTTTTTTAATTAATTTTTTTAACAGGGGGGCTGTGGGCCCCGTCGTTCAGTGGCGCTGGGGCCATAGCGGGCGGGCGTAACGGGCGCCGGGCACTTGCCCGCTTGGGCGCATGCCCAAGGGTGCGGCAGCGGCCAAATC
>NC_057799.1:395884080-395891997 GCF_018294505.1 Triticum aestivum
CGGCAGGCGCGGCGAGGGGCGCCGCTGAGGGAGAGGGGACGGGAGAGCGAGGATGAGGGCGGGGGCCGGCGAGGTCCAGGCGGCGGCGCGGGCTCCGGGCAGCGTCCGCGAGGCGACGAGGCGATGGGGTCGGGGCACTGTTTTCGGGGGCGAGCGCCGTGGTGGTGGCGACAGGCGTCGAAGGACGTCGGCGCGAGATCCAGCCAGGTCCTGTGCGAGGACGACGATGCAAGGACGGAGAGAGGAGTTGCGAGCGGAGGTGGCAGTCCTCGGGCGCGGGCACGCTCCAGATCTGGTGAGGGAGCGAGAGAAGGGGATCGGGGCGAGTGGGGAGAGCGACGGGGATCGAGCGCCCTCTCGTGTGACGGCGCTGGAGGGAGAGGGTGGAGATCGTGGTGGGAGTGGGGTTGGTTCTAGGGTTTGGTTGCGGGGAGTGGCCTAATAGGCCAGGGGCAAAGTGGCCGGCTGGGCCGACCGACTGGCTAGCTGGGCCGGTTGGCCCAGCGTGGGGGGGGGGGGGTTGTTTCTTTTCCTTTTTTTTCTTTTTCTTTTTTTATCTTTCAATTTCTTTTCTGTTTATTTCATCTTTCAACTTGTTTTAATTTTGTAAAACATATAGTACGTTCCTAATCTAGTAATAGTAATTATACCACTGCCACAATTAACTTGGCACATAAATATAATAGTTTGAACTTGTTTATCATTTTAAAAGCATTTAAATATTTTTTTTGCTACTGTTTTATTCATCTCATATTATTTAAACATTTTACAAAGGTGTGGTTTCTCCACAATAATTACCTATGCATTATCTGGCAACACCCCAACATTTTAGTTT
The DNA here is from genome assembly GCF_018294505.1 of Triticum aestivum. Lineage (NCBI taxonomy): Eukaryota > Viridiplantae > Streptophyta > Magnoliopsida > Poales > Poaceae > Triticum > Triticum aestivum. Next base: position 395,884,916 of record NC_057799.1, read on the forward strand.
TAATATTTGAAAACTTTTGTTGTTTGCCATATTTTGAATTTGAATTCTGATCCGGTTTTGAACTAACGCGAGATTATCAACACTAACAGAGGTGACATGGCATCATTAGCGTAGGTTTACTGTAGCATAATTATCCGGGCGTCACAATTCTCCTCCACTACAAGAAATCTCGTCCCGAGATTTAAGAGGGAAGTAAAGGGGGAAGGTTCGGGTTACGAAATTCTAGGGAGTGTTCTTGGTCTTGGTTGTTCTTCTCGAAGAGGTTGATCCATTACATTGATGTCTTCATTCTGCTGTTTCAGGTCATCATGATAAAGTGTCGTCCTTTCTTCGGGAACTCCATCATACTTACGACAGAGTAAGGGGGGGGGGGTATTCTGGAAGAACGGACCTCTGCAAGGTTTACTATCTGGTCAATATCATCGGGGAAGGTGGCGGAAAGTAACTCTCGAACTAAATCTTAAGAAAAACCGAGAGCAAGTAAGAAAGTACCATGAGAAGTTTCAAACGGGTAGGCAATCGTTCGAAGCCTGAAACAAAGTGTGAAAGGGGTTCAAAGCAATCGGAATAAGTATTATGTCTGATGCCAGTATAGGTCAGTAGGACGGTGGTCCGTGAATTACATACGAGGCCACGCGCGATGAATAAATTTGGGAACAGGGGGTGCACAGGAGAGTCAGGTTTTGATCCTGTGGAACTGTGGGTTATGGGCCCACCATGTGGTTAAAGTAGGAAGGGCGGTGACATCTTGCACGATCATGATAGCAAGGCATGTCAGAGGGTAGCCTGTCAGTTATATGTCAGCAACATCGTCGGTATCAAGGGCGAGGGACGAAGAGAACCATTTTCCTGCTCGTTGAAACGAGGCGGACCAATAGGCAAAGTTCTCGTCCATCGGTGGTTACCGAAATGTCACCAACAATAGTAACAGGGTCTTGCTGATAGAATTGTACACCGAGGTGTTTACATAAGCAGGAGAATATTACTACTTAGATCATATAGAACTCAAGAAGGGTTAAACAAAAGAATGGAAAGGAAAATATCATTATCAGATTAAACAGAACAATGGAAAGGAAAATGTGTTTAAACACATATTTCAAGGGTATATTCTTCCCAAGGGTAAGCAGAGCATGATATCCATGTCAGGATGTAACGTAGAAAACCCTTTAGGAAAGAGGAGAGAAATTTCATGCCATTACCCATACAACGGTGTTTGGATAATTGAGCAGGAAACAATTAGCTTTGGGCTTCAAATGTTTTTATCGAAGATCGGAGTACCATAGACATGCTTCAAGATAGCATTGACAAGGTCAACAGGTGAGATCAGGCTATGGGCACACATAGGATCCATCAGGAACAAAATATAGAGTAAGTCTTACAATTTCCTCATGGAAAGAATGGATAACCTTGCTAAAAATGAAAACTATAACAATAGGGCCGGAGGGCTAGGTATGAGACCACCTTACCGGGTCATATAAAGACCAACGTTATAACTCTTGGAAATATGTTCCAACCATCATATCTGACCGAGATTCAGATCTGATTGGTGTCAGGATAACTCAGACTCAGGATGCCTGAGAAGAAAGGTGCAACACAAATTGTCGAGATGACATTGTAAGATTCTCAAGAATTGAACTATGGAAGCGAGTTCCAAAACAAGAGTTCATCATTAAACCAAGGAGAGGATGAGGGGGTGGCTGATGGACTCAGCGACAATTCCTCGAGATTTCCAAAAAGAGGGATTTCCACACTTATGTGAACAAGGAGATAACATTTGTCAGATCAAATGATATAGTGAGGTATGCTCGAGGAAAACATACTCAATTAAACATTGGTTGAAAGGTGCACCCGAAATATGGGCTTAGGTAGAATGATCAATGTTAGAACGGTGATTCGATAACCAATGGTCTAAGAATGAATTATCGACCATTAACTTCAAAGAAATAGGGTTGCTAGAAGTTTTGAAGTCGCACATCATAGTTCAATTGTCGGTTTTCCGGTTAGAAGCAACACGGGGATCAGAAAACCAATGGAGATGGCGAGAAGTATTACTATATCAAGAATTCTCAAGAGGTGGAGAAATTCTCACAATATCCTTGACATAAAAGATGGTAATACTCCAAGGTAGAACATAACATAAGCTGGTTAGCAAGGAGCTCCATAACATGATCAAGTTTGTGATGAAAGGAATGTAAGGATGTTGTCGATGGTAACTCAAATTACCAAGGAACGAGGATGGCACTTATCATCAAGAATTCCATTGATATCCTGGAAGGAGTCAAAATGTTGATGATGATCACGACATTTTGTTGTTGAGGGGATCCACGAAGAAGCAATTGATCAGCGACTGCATCAAGCAAAAGGACTGATGCAACAAAAGATTATTGGAGCCACAGATACTACACAAACTCGGGGTCAAGTTTGTTGTTCGAGGTGAAACGATATGGCGAGGAAAATCGACGTAAGCTTAGCTCATCGTCGAAAGTGGTGCTCCGGGAATAAGGACCAGGTAGCACAGTTAAAATCATCAAGATAATGATATAGCCAAACATGCTAGGAATGGTGTGATCGGGTACAAACTCATACTTAAAGAAGATTACTAAGAGTTGTTGAACCGTAGTGCGGACTCGGTTCAGTTATCGGTGTCTTTGCGTGATTAATAACTCAGAGCCCGTGAAAAATTGGAATCAGTGAGAATGTAGCACTTGATGAAGAACTCATAAGAAGTTATGCAGTTCCATGATAATCTCGAGATACCAGGGGGTAATACTCGACGGCAGATCAAGGTAGAGGTTGGACTAGGGTATTGCTTTGCAGAAGACAAGTGCTTAAACTTGCACGAGAAATGGTGTTTAAAGGAGAACATGGTCGGAACCACGATTGCAAAAGGCCAGATCCCAGATATAAGATGAACTTATACCAAGGTAATAATTAATTTAAGAGAAGCTTTTAATGATAAGATCTACATTGTGTCCATGGGCATGAACACAAAGTTCAAGGTCGACTCCCACTTCGGCAATGCATAACCTTTCATTCACTGCCCTATTAAAATAATTTGAGTGCGAAGACCTACCTGGTGAATTACCAGAGGAGTATGAACCTTGGAAAACTTTCGGGTTCACACAGATTAAGGAAGGCATAGGTTCAACCCATCGGGGCATCGTGGAAACATATACCACAAGCTTCAGGGGTAAATAACTCAAGCTCGATAGTAGAGCATGGGTGTCAAATCGAGAGGATACAATTTACTAAAGGCATTATGCATCAGGGAGATAACTCACAAGGTGATTAAATATGAGGGCACTGTCGGATAATAATCTAACAAAGGATTTGGCGGTCCACAAGGGATCAGATGTGAGCATCGGTACTCATCTAGAGGAAGAAAGAATGCAAGGGGATCAGATTATAGAAACAACTGGCTAACTCAAAGCTCAAATGCAATGGGATTATGATTTCCAAATCAAGGGATCAGAAGCAAACGCTCTGATTAAGGATGGATAAGTTGAATAGCCTTAGGGGGTACAATCGATGGCAATTCGATTGGTCGATACCAGCTCATGTTTAAAATGACGGTTGAGCCAGAAGGGAGAATTCTGGGACCTGATTGAGGATTGTGAGCATTCGCAATATTTTGAATCAACAGACTCAAAATGATAATGACAAGGAATGACTATAAGATTACGAGACTTATGGGATTAACCATAATGCAAGCAAGCAAGAATTTCAAGAGCAATAGGCTGCTCAGGATTTTCGGTAGATCGAATGGTATTTTGAACACTTTTGTGAAATACTTGAATCAACTGGGGATGAGCAAATATCCGGTGAGTGCTAGAAGTTATCCATAGTGGTATTCATGTGGCAAAGAACAGCAAGGCAGTAAGCTCAAAGGATTCTCGGAGCAACAAAGAGAATTTCGAGGTATCTTGTAATAACAAGATCAACTAGGAAACATTGTATGAATGGCGAGTATACGTGGTTATCCATTGGAGTTTATCGATGAAAGGGAATTGCAAAAGCGATGAACACAAGTTCTCGGGTTATCAGCGGAGAGTATCTTCAGGGTCTTCACGGGCAGCAGACGATTATCAGTAATAAGGGGCTCTCCGGATGAAAGTGATAACGAGATCCTAATGTTAGATTTAGCAAAATTCACTTAACCCGAATAGAAGAGAGATCAGAGTCTCAGAGTATAAACAAGGAGTAAAAGATCCTAATACCACCCAATGGCGACGTGGGCCCGTAAGCCACACAGCCATGTTAGTAAAAGTTTTTCAATGACTAGACTCGACTTCGGCCAAGGAGTTGGAAAGGGGACTCCTACAGGCAGTCGCCTCTGATACCAACTTGTGACGCCCTCGATTTGACCGTACACTAATCATACACGCAAATGTGTACGATCAAGATCAGGGACTCACGGGAAGATATCACAACACAACTCTAAAACATAAATAAGTCATACAAGCATCATAATACAAGCCAGGGGCCTCGAGGGCTCGGATACAAGTGCTCGATCATAGACGAGTCAGTAGAAGCAACAATATCTGAGTACAGACATAAGTTAAACAAGTTTGCCTTAAGAAGGCTAGCACAAAAGTAGCAATGATCGAAAAGGCAAGGCCTCCTGCCTGGGACCTCCTAACTACTCCTCGAAGCCGAACTCCATGTAGAATCATCCTCGGGATCTCTAGCTCCTGGACTCCAGCATCTGGTTGCGACAATCCGGTATAGAAAAGGGGAAAGAGGGAGAAAAGCAGCCATGAGTACTCATCCAAAGTACTCGCAAGCAAGGAGCTACACTACATATGCATGGGTATATGTGTAAAGGGCCATATCAGTGGACTGAACTGCAGAATGCCAGAATAAGAGGGGGATAGCTAATCCTGTCGAAGACTACGCTTCTGGCAGCCTCCATCTTGCAGCATGTAGAAGAGAGTAGATTGAAGTCCTCCAAGTAGCATCGCATAGCATAATCCTACCCGGCGATCCCCTCCTCGTCGCCCTGTTAGAGAGCGACCACCGGGTTGTATCTGGCACTTGGAAGGGTGTATTTTATTCAGTATTCGGTTCTAGTTGTCATAAGGTCAAGGTACAACTCCGGGTCGTCCTTTTACCGAGGGACACGGCTATTCGAATAGATAAACTTCCCTGCAGGGGTGCACCACATAACCCAACATGCTCGATCCCATTTGGCCGGACACACTTTTCTGGGTCATGCCCGGCCTCGGAAGATCAACACGTCGCAGTCCCACCTAGGCTCAACAGAGAGGTCAGCACGCCGGTCTAAACCCTATGCGCGCAGGGGTCTGGGGCCATCGCCCTATGCACACCTGCACGTTGCGTACGCGGCCGGAAGCAGACCTAGCCCCCTTAATACAAGCGCGAGCTTACGGTCCAATGCGGCGCGCGCCACTTAGTCGCTGACGTCAAAAAGAGCTTTGGCTGATACCACGACGCCGGGATACCCATAACTACTCTCGCGTAGATGGTTAGTGCGTATAGACCAAATGGCCAGACTCAGATCAAATACCAAGAACTCGTTAAGCGTGTTATTTATCCGCGAACGCCGATCAGGGCCAGGCCCACCTCTCTCCTAGGTGGTCTCAACCTGCCCTGTCGCTTCGCCATAAAGTAACAGTCGGGGGCCGTTAGGAACCCAGGCCCACCTCTACCGGGGTGGAGCCACCTGTCCTTTCAGCCCCCTCATCAGAATCACTTGCGGGTACTCCTCGAGCCGACCCGACTTTAGTCACCACATGTGTCATGTATATAATGTATATAGGATATACCCGTGATCACCTCCCGATGTGATCACGGCCCAGTAGTATAGCATGGCAGACGGACAAGAGTGTAGGGCCACTGATGGAACACTAGCATCCTATACTAAGCAGTAGGATGGCAGGTAAGGGTAACAACTGTAGCAACAATGACCGACTATGCAGCAGAATAGGATTAACGAAAGCAGTAACATGCTACACTACTCTAATGCAAGCAGTAGAGAGAAGAATAGGCGATATCTGGTGATTAAGGGGGGGGGGCTTGCCTGGTTGCTCTGGCAAGAAGGAGGGGTCGTCAACTCCGTAGTCGAACTGGGCAGCAGCAGCGTCGGTCTCGTAGTCTACCGGAGAAGGAGAGGGGGAAGAAACAGTAAATATGGAGCAAACAAAGCATCACAAAACATAAGGAGGCAAAACGCGGTGCTAGGTATGCCCTAACGTGGTAGGAGGTGATACCGACGAAGGGGGGAAACATCCGGGAAAGTGTTCCCGGTGTTTCGCGTTTTCGGGCAGAGGTGCCGGAGGTGAAATGTTGCAGGTTCACTATGCTAGGGACGCATGGCGGACGTACGGACTGCGTATCCGGATTCGTCTCGTCGTTCTGAGCAGCTTTCATGTTGAAAATAATTTAATCCGAGTTACGGATTAAAAGATATGATTTTCTAAAGATTTTTAATAATTTCTGGAATTTAATTAATTATTTAATTTAATTCAAAATTGTATTTATGACCTCAGCATGATGTCATGCTGACGTCAGCAGTCAACAGGGGTTGACTGGGTCAAACTGACGCGTGGGTCCAGTGGGACCCACGTGTCATACTCTGTTAGGTTAATTAGGGTCTAGTTAAACTAATTACTGTTTAATTAAACTAACATGTTAATTAGATTAATTAACTTAATTAATTTAGTTAAATAATTAATTAATTACTTTAATTATTAATTAATTATTTATTATATATATTTATTCATTTATTATTATTATTATTTTAATTAATTTTTTTAATTAATTTTTTTAACAGGGGGCTGTGGGCCCCGTCGTTCAGTGGCACTGGGGCCATAGCGGGCGGGCGTAACGGGCGCCGGGCACTTGCCCGCTTGGGCGCATGCCCAAGGGTGCGGCAGCGGCCAAATCAGGGGCGGCCGGTGTTGGCCGGTTGGCAGGGGCCGGCGAGAACGGTCGCCGGCGCGGGGCAAACGGCGGATGGGCGCTGCCAGCGGCGAGCAGGGCGAACACGGGGCGCAGGCGGAGCGCACGGCGAACGCGAGGGGCAGAGCCCCGGGGCGGCCACGGCGGAGCAGGGAGGCGCG